>NW_027168016.1:0-76731 GCF_040954835.1 Lepisosteus oculatus
GAAAGTGTCAAAACATGTTTTTCAGCAGAAATAAACATGTTTCTGCAAGTTTGGTCAACCCCATGAAAGTTATGGGGCAGTAACAGTACACATTTCAAAACGTGTTTTTCAGCCCGAAATAAGCGCGTTTTTTCAGACAACTGAATCCCCATGTAGCAACAAGGCTCAGAAGAGCCCACACACTCAGATCTTAACCCCAGTGTGCTGAAAGTGTCAAAACATGTTTTTCAGCAGAAATAAACATGTTTCTGCAAGTTTGGTCAACCCTATGTAAGTTATGGGGCAGTAACAGTACACTTTTCAAAACGTGTTTTTCAGCCCGAAATAAACGCGTTTTTTCAGACAACTGAATCCCCATGTAGCAACAAGGCTCAGAAGAGCCCACACACTCAGATCTTAACCCCAGTGTGCTGAAAGTGTCAAAACATGTTTTTCAGCAGAAATAAACATGTTTCTGCAAGTTTGGTCAACCCCATGTAAGTTATGGGGCAGTAACAGTACACTTTTCAAAACGTGTTTTTCAGCCCGAAATAAACGCGTTTTTTCAGACAACTGAATCCCCATGTAGCAACAAGGCTCAGAAGAGCCCACACACTCAGATCTTAACCCCAGTTTGCTGAAAGTGTCAAAACATGTTTTTCAGCAGAAATAAACATGTTTCTGCAAGTTTGGTCAACCCCATGTAAGTTATGGGGCAGTAACAGTACACTTTTCAAAACGTGTTTTTCAGCCCGAAATAAACGCGTTTTTTCAGACAACTGAATACCCATGTAGCAGCAAGGCTCAGAAGAGCCCACACACTCAGATCTTAACCCCAGTGTGCAGAAAGGGTCAAAACGTGTTTTTCAGCAGAAATAAACATGTTTCTGCAAGTTTGGTCAACCCCATGTAAGTTATGGGGCAGTAACAGTACACTTTTCAAAACGTGTTTTTCAGCCCGAAATAAACGCGTTTTTTCAGACAACTGAATCCCCATGTAGCAACAAGGCTCAGAAGAGCCCACACACTCAGATCTTAACCCCAGTGTGCTGAAAGTGTCAAAACATGTTTTTCAGCAGAAATAAACATGTTTCTGCAAGTTTGGTCAACCCCATGTAAGTTATGGGGCAGTAACAGTACACTTTTCAAAACGTGTTTTTCAGCCCGAAATAAACGCGTTTTTTCAGACAACTGAATCCCCATGTAGCAACAAGGCTCAGAAGAGCCCACACACTCAGATCTTAACCCCAGTGTGCTGAAAGTGTCAAAACATGTTTTTCAGCAGAAATAAACATGTTTCTGCAAGTTTGGTCAACCCCATGTAAGTTATGGGGCAGTAACAGTACACTTTTCAAAACGTGTTTTTCAGCCCGAAATAAACGCGTTTTTTCAGACAACTGAATCCCCATGTAGCTGCAAGGCTCAGAAGAGCCCACACACTCAGATCTTAACCCCAGTGTGCTGAAAGTGTCAAAACATGTTTTTCAGCAGAAATAAACATGTTTCTGCAAGTTTGGTCAACCCCATGTAAGTTATGGGGCAGTAACAGTACACTTTTCAAAACGTGTTTTTCAGCCCGAAATAAACGCGTTTTTTCAGACAACTGAATCCCCATGTAGCAGCAAGGCTCAGAAGAGCCCACACACTCAGATCTTAACCCCAGTGTGCTGAAAGTGTCAAAACATGTTTTTCAGCAGAAATAAACATGTTTCTGCAAGTTTGGTCAACCCCATGTAAGTTATGGGGCAGTAACAGTACACTTTTCAAAACGTGTTTTTCAGCCCGAAATAAACGCGTTTTTTCAGACAACTGAATACCCATGTAGCAGCAAGTCTCAGAAGAGCCCACACACTCAGCTCTTAACCCCAGTGTGCAGAAAGGGTCAAAACGTGTTTTTCAGCAGAAATAAACATGTTTCTGCAAGTTTGGTCAACCCCATGTAAGTTATGGGGCAGTAACAGTACACTCTGCAAAACGTGTTTTTCAGCCCGAAATAAACGCGTTTTTTCAGACAACTGAATCCCCATGTAGCAGCAAGGCTCAGAAGAGCCCACACACTCAGATCTTAACCCCAGTGTGCAGAAAGGGTCAAAACGTGTTTTTCAGCAGAAATAAACATGTTTCTGCAAGTTTGGTCAACCCCATGTAAGTTATGGGGCAGTAACAGTACACTCTGCAAAACGTGTTTTTCAGCCCGAAATAAACGCGTTTTTTCAGACAACTGAATCCCCATGTAGCAGCAAGGCTCAGAAGAGCCCACACACTCAGATCTTAACCCCAGTGTGCAGAAAGGGTCAAAACGTGTTTTTCAGCAGAAATAAACATGTTTCTGCAAGTTTGGTCAACCCCATGTAAGTTATGGCGCAGTAACAGTACACTCTGCAAAACGTGTTTTTCAGCCCGAAATAAACGCGTTTTTTCAGACAACTGAATCCCCATGTAGCAGCAAGGCTCAGAAGAGCCCACACACTCAGATCTTAACCCCAGTGTGCTGAAAGTGTCAAAACATGTTTTTCAGCAGAAATAAACATGTTTCTGCAAGTTTGGTCAACCCCATGTAAGTTATGGGGCAGTAACAGTACACTTTTCAAAACGTGTTTTTCAGCCCGAAATAAACGCGTTTTTTCAGACAACTGAATCCCCATGTAGCAGCAAGGCTCAGAAGAGCCCACACACTCAGATCTTAACCCCAGTGTGCTGAAAGTGTCAAAACATGTTTTTCAGCAGAAATAAACATGTTTCTGCAAGTTTGGTCAACCCCATGTAAGTTATGGGGCAGTAACAGTACACTTTTCAAAACGTGTTTTTCAGCCCGAAATAAACGCGTTTTTTCAGACAACTGAATCCCCATGTAGCAGCAAGGCTCAGAAGAGCCCACACACTCAAGATCTTAACCCCAGTGTGCTGAAAGTGTCAAAACATGTTTTTCAGCAGAAATAAACATGTTTCTGCAAGTTTGGTCAACCCCATGTAAGTTATGGGGCAGTAACAGTACACTTTTCAAAACGTGTTTTTCAGCCCGAAATAAACGCGTTTTTTCAGACAACTGAATACCCATGTAGCAGCAAGTCTCAGAAGAGCCCACACACTCAGCTCTTAACCCCAGTGTGCAGAAAGGGTCAAAACGTGTTTTTCAGCAGAAATAAACATGTTTCTGCAAGTTTGGTCAACCCCATGTAAGTTATGGGGCAGTAACAGTACACTCTGCAAAACGTGTTTTTCAGCCCGAAATAAACGCGTTTTTTCAGACAACTGAATCCCCATGTAGCAGCAAGGCTCAGAAGAGCCCACACACTCAGATCTTAACCCCAGTGTGCAGAAAGGGTCAAAACGTGTTTTTCAGCAGAAATAAACATGTTTCTGCAAGTTTGGTCAACCCCATGTAAGTTATGGGGCAGTAACAGTACACTCTGCAAAACGTGTTTTTCAGCCCGAAATAAACGCGTTTTTTCAGACAACTGAATCCCCATGTAGCAGCAAGGCTCAGAAGAGCCCACACACTCAGATCTTAACCCCAGTGTGCTGAAAGTGTCAAAACATGTTTTTCAGCAGAAATAAACATGTTTCTGCAAGTTTGGTCAACCCCATGTAAGTTATGGGGCAGTAACAGTACACTTTTCAAAACGTGTTTTTCAGCCCGAAATAAACGCGTTTTTTCAGACAACTGAATCCCCATGTAGCAGCAAGGCTCAGAAGAGCCCACACACTCAGATCTTAACCCCAGTGTGCTGAAAGTGTCAAAACATGTTTTTCAGCAGAAATAAACATGTTTCTGCAAGTTTGGTCAACCCCATGTAAGTTATGGGGCAGTAACAGTACACTTTTCAAAACGTGTTTTTCAGCCCGAAATAAACGCGTTTTTTCAGACAACTGAATCCCCATGTAGCAGCAAGGCTCAGAAGAACCCACACACTCAAGATCTTAACCCCAGTGTGCTGAAAGTGTCAAAACATGTTTTTCAGCAGAAATAAACATGTTTCTGCAAGTTTGGTCAACCCCATGTAAGTTATGGGGCAGTAACAGTACACTTTTCAAAACGTGTTTTTCAGCCCGAAATAAACGCGTTTTTTCAGACAACTGAATCCCCATGTAGCAACAAGGCTCAGAAGAGCCCACACACTCAGATCTTAACCCCAGTGTGCTGAAAGTGTCAAAACATGTTTTTCAGCAGAAATAAACATGTTTCTGCAAGTTTGGTCAACCCCATGTAAGTTATGGGGCAGTAACAGTACACTTTTCAAAACGTGTTTTTCAGCCCGAAATAAACGCGTTTTTTCAGACAACTGAATCCCCATGTAGCAACAAGGCTCAGAAGAGCCCACACACTCAGATCTTAACCCCAGTGTGCTGAAAGTGTCAAAACATGTTTTTCAGCAGAAATAAACATGTTTCTGCAAGTTTGGTCAACCCCATGTAAGTTATGGGGCAGTAACAGTACACTTTTCAAAACGTGTTTTTCAGCCCGAAATAAACGCGTTTTTTCAGACAACTGAATCCCCATGTAGCAACAAGGCTCAGAAGAGCCCACACACTCAGATCTTAACCCCAGTGTGCTGAAAGTGTCAAAACATGTTTTTCAGCAGAAATAAACATGTTTCTGCAAGTTTGGTCAACCCCATGTAAGTTATGGGGCAGTAACAGTACACTTTTCAAAACGTGTTTTTCAGCCCGAAATAAACGCGTTTTTTCAGACAACTGAATCCCCATGTAGCTGCAAGGCTCAGAAGAGCCCACACACTCAGATCTTAACCCCAGTGTGCTGAAAGTGTCAAAACATGTTTTTCAGCAGAAATAAACATGTTTCTGCAAGTTTGGTCAACCCCATGTAAGTTATGGGGCAGTAACAGTACACTTTCAAAACGTGTTTTTCAGCCCGAAATAAACGCGTTTTTCAGACAACTGAATACCCATGTAGCAGCAAGTCTCAGAAGAGCCCACACACTCAGCTCTTAACCCCAGTGTGCAGAAAGGGTCAAAACGTGTTTTTCAGCAGAAATAAACATGTTTCTGCAAGTTTGGTCAACCCCATGTAAGTTATGGGGCAGTAACAGTACACTCTGCAAAACGTGTTTTTCAGCCCGAAATAAACGCGTTTTTTCAGACAACTGAATCCCCATGTAGCAGCAAGGCTCAGAAGAGCCCACACACTCAGATCTTAACCCCAGTGTGCAGAAAGGGTCAAAACGTGTTTTTCAGCAGAAATAAACATGTTTCTGCAAGTTTGGTCAACCCCATGTAAGTTATGGGGCAGTAACAGTACACTCTGCAAAACGTGTTTTTCAGCCCGAAATAAACGCGTTTTTTCAGACAACTGAATCCCCATGTAGCAGCAAGGCTCAGAAGAGCCCACACACTCAGATCTTAACCCCAGTGTGCAGAAAGGGTCAAAACGTGTTTTTCAGCAGAAATAAACATGTTTCTGCAAGTTTGGTCAACCCCATGTAAGTTATGGGGCAGTAACAGTACACTCTGCAAAACGTGTTTTTCAGCCCGAAATAAACGCGTTTTTTCAGACAACTGAATCCCCATGTAGCAGCAAGGCTCAGAAGAGCCCACACACTCAGATCTTAACCCCAGTGTGCAGAAAGGGTCAAAACGTGTTTTTCAGCAGAAATAAACATGTTTCTGCAAGTTTGGTCAACCCCATGTAAGTTAATGGGGCAGTAACAGTACACTCTGCAAAACGTGTTTTTCAGCCCGAAATAAACGCGTTTTTTCAGACAACTGAATCCCCATGTAGCAGCAAGGCTCAGAAGAGCCCACACACTCAGATCTTAACCCCAGTGTGCTGAAAGTGTCAAAACATGTTTTTCAGCAGAAATAAACATGTTTCTGCAAGTTTGGTCAACCCCATGTAAGTTATGGCGCAGTAACAGTACACTCTGCAAAACGTGTTTTTCAGCCCGAAATAAACGCGTTTTTTCAGACAACTGAATCCCCATGTAGCAACAAGGCTCAGAAGAGCCCACACACTCAGATCTTAACCCCAGTGTGCTGAAAGTGTCAAAACATGTTTTTCAGCAGAAATAAACATGTTTCTGCAAGTTTGGTCAACCCCATGTAAGTTATGGGGCAGTAACAGTACACTTTTCAAAACGTGTTTTTCAGCCCGAAATAAACGCGTTTTTTCAGACAACTGAATCCCCATGTAGCAGCAAGGCTCAGAAGAGCCCACACACTCAGATCTTAACCCCAGTGTGCTGAAAGTGTCAAAACATGTTTTTCAGCAGAAATAAACATGTTTCTGCAAGTTTGGTCAACCCCATGTAAGTTATGGGGCAGTAACAGTACACTTTTCAAAACGTGTTTTTCAGCCCGAAATAAACGCGTTTTTTCAGACAACTGAATCCCCATGTAGCAACAAGGCTCAGAAGAGCCCACACACTCAGATCTTAACCCCAGTGTGCTGAAAGTGTCAAAACATGTTTTTCAGCAGAAATAAACATTGTTTCTGCAAGTTTGGTCAACCCCATGTAAGTTATGGGGCAGTAACAGTACACTTTTCAAAACGTTTTTTCAGCCCGAAATAAACGCGTTTTTTCAGACAACTGAATCCCCATGTAGCAACAAGGCTCAGAAGAGCCCACACACTCAGATCTTAACCCCAGTGTGCTGAAAGTGTCAAAACATGTTTTTCAGCAGAAATAAACATGTTTCTGCAAGTTTGGTCAACCCCATGTAAGTTATGGGGCAGTAACAGTACACTTTTCAAAACGTGTTTTTCAGCCCGAAATAAACGCGTTTTTTCAGACAACTGAATCCCCATGTAGCAGCAAGGCTCAGAAGAGCCCACACACTCAGATCTTAACCCCAGTGTGCTGAAAGTGTCAAAACATGTTTTTCAGTAGAAATAAACATGTTTCAGCAAGTTTGGTCAACCCCATGTAAGTTATGGGGCAGTAACAGTACACTTTTCAAAACGTGTTTTTCAGCCCGAAATAAACGCGTTTTTTCAGACAACTGAATCCCCATGTAGCAACAAGGCTCAGAAGAGCCCACACACTCAGATCTTAACCCTAGTGTGCTGAAAGTGTCAAAACATGTTTTTCAGCAGAAATAAACATGTTTCTGCAAGTTTGGTCAACCCCATGAAAGTTATGGGGCAGTAACAGTACACTTTTCAAAACGTGTTTTTCAGCCCGAAATAAGCGCGTTTTTTCAGACAACTGAATCCCCATGTAGCAACAAGGCTCAGAAGAGCCCACACACTCAGATCTTAACCCCAGTGTGCTGAAAGTGTCAAAACATGTTTTTCAGCAGAAATAAACATGTTTCTGCAAGTTTGGTCAACCCTATGTAAGTTATGGGGCAGTAACAGTACACTTTTCAAAACGTGTTTTTCAGCCCGAAATAAACGCGTTGTTTCAGACAACTGAATACCCATGTAGCAGCAAGGCTCAGAAGAGCCCACACACTCAGATCTTAACCCCAGTGTGCAGAAAGGTTCAAAACATGTTTTTCAGCAGAAATAAACATGTTTCTGCAAGTTTGGTCAACCCCATGTAAGTTTGGGGCAGTAACAGTACACTTTTCAAAACGTGTTTTTCAGCCCGAAATAAACGCGTTTTTTCAGACAACTGAATACCCATGTAGCAGCAAGGCTCAGAAGAGCCCACACACTCAGATCTTAACCCCAGTGTGCAGAAAGGGTCAAAACGTGTTTTTCAGCAGAAATAAACATGTTTCTGCAAGTTTGGTCAACCCCATGTAAGTTATGGGGCAGTAACAGTACACTTTTCAAAACGTGTTTTTCAGCCCGAAATAAACGCGTTTTTTCAGACAACTGAATCCCCATGTAGCAACAAGGCTCAGAAGAGCCCACACACTCAGATCTTAACCCCAGTGTGCTGAAAGTGTCAAAACATGTTTTTCAGCAGAAATAAACATGTTTCTGCAAGTTTGGTCAACCCCATGTAAGTTATGGGGCAGTAACAGTACACTTTTCAAAACGTGTTTTTCAGCCCGAAATAAACGCGTTTTTTCAGACAACTGAATCCCCATGTAGCAACAAGGCTCAGAAGAGCCCACACACTCAGATCTTAACCCCAGTGTGCTGAAAGTGTCAAAACATGTTTTTCAGCAGAAATAAACATGTTTCTGCAAGTTTGGTCAACCCCATGTAAGTTATGGGGCAGTAACAGTACACTTTTCAAAACGTGTTTTTCAGCCCGAAATAAACGCGTTTTTTCAGACAACTGAATCCCCATGTAGCAGCAAGGCTCAGAAGAGCCCACACACTCAGATCTTAACCCCAGTGTGCTGAAAGTGTCAAAACATGTTTTTCAGCAGAAATAAACATGTTTCTGCAAGTTTGGTCAACCCCATGTAAGTTATGGGGCAGTAACAGTACACTTTTCAAAACGTGTTTTTCAGCCCGAAATAAACGCGTTTTTTCAGACAACTGAATCCCCATGTAGCAGCAAGGCTCAGAAGAGCCCACACACTCAGATCTTAACCCCAGTGTGCTGAAAGTGTCAAAACATGTTTTTCAGCAGAAATAAACATGTTTCTGCAAGTTTGGTCAACCCCATGTAAGTTATGGGGCAGTAACAGTACACTTTTCAAAACGTGTTTTTCAGCCCGAAATAAACGCGTTTTTTCAGACAACTGAATCCCCATGTAGCAACAAGGCTCAGAAGAGCCCACACACTCAGATCTTAACCCCAGTGTGCTGAAAGTGTCAAAACATGTTTTTCAGCAGAAATAAACATGTTTCTGCAAGTTTGGTCAACCCCATGTAAGTTATGGGGCAGTAACAGTACACTTTTCAAGACGTGTTTTTCAGCCCGAAATAAACGCGTTTTTTCAGACAACTGAATCCCCATGTAGCAACAAGGCTCAGAAGAGCCCACACACTCAGATCTTAACCCCAGTGTGCTGAAAGTGTCAAAACATGTTTTTCAGCAGAAATAAACATGTTTCTGCAAGTTTGGTCAACCCCATGTAAGTTATGGGGCAGTAACAGTACACTTTTCAAAACGTGTTTTTCAGCCCGAAATAAAAACGTTTTTTCAGACAACTGAATACCCATGTAGCAGCAAGGCTCAGAAGAGCCCACACACTCAGATCTTAACCCCAGTGTGCAGAAAGGGTCAAAACGTGTTTTTCAGCAGAAATAAACATGTTTCTGCAAGTTTGGTCAACCCCATGTAAGTTATGGGGCAGTAACAGTACACTTTTCAAAACGTGTTTTTCAGCCCGAAATAAACGCGTTTTTTCAGACAACTGAATCCCCATGTAGCAACAAGGCTCAGAAGAGCCCACACACTCAGATCTTAACCCCAGTGTGCTGAAAGTGTCAAAACATGTTTTTCAGCAGAAATAAACATGTTTCTGCAAGTTTGGTCAACCCCATGTAAGTTATGGGGCAGTAACAGTACACTTTTCAAAACGTGTTTTTCAGCCCGAAATAAACGCGTTTTTTCAGACAACTGAATCCCCATGTAGCAACAAGGCTCAGAAGAGCCCACACACTCAGATCTTAACCCCAGTGTGCTGAAAGTGTCAAAACATGTTTTTCAGCAGAAATAAACATGTTTCTGCAAGTTTGGTCAACAACATGTAAGTTATGGGGCAGTAACAGTACACTTTTCAAAACGTGTTTTTCAGCCCGAAATAAACGCGTTTTTTCAGACAACTGAATCCCCATGTAGCAACAAGGCTCAGAAGAGCCCACACACTCAGATCTTAACCCCAGTGTGCTGAAAGTGTCAAAACATGTTTTTCAGCAGAAATAAACATGTTTCTGCAAGTTTGGTCAACCCCATGTAAGTTATGGGGCAGTAACAGTACACTTTTCAAAACGTGTTTTTCAGCCCGAAATAAACGCGTTTTTTCAGACAACTGAATACCCATGTAGCAGCAAGGCTCAGAAGAGCCCACACACTCAGATCTTAACCCCAGTGTGCAGAAAGGGTCAAAACGTGTTTTTCAGCAGAAATAAACATGTTTCTGCAAGTTTGGTCAACCCCATGTAAGTTATGGGGCAGTAACAGTACACTTTTCAAAACGTGTTTTTCAGCCCGAAATAAACGCGTTTTTTCAGACAACTGAATCCCCATGTAGCAGCAAGGCTCAGAAGAGCCCACACACTCAGATCTTAACCCCAGTGTGCTGAAAGTGTCAAAACATGTTTTTCAGCAGAAATAAACATGTTTCTGCAAGTTTGGTCAACCCCATGTAAGTTATGGGGCAGTAACAGTACACTTTTCAAAACGTGTTTTTCAGCCCGAAATAAACGCGTTTTTTCAGACAACTGAATCCCCATGTAGCAACAAGGCTCAGAAGAGCCCACACACTCAGATCTTAACCCCAGTGTGCTGAAAGTGTCAAAACATGTTTTTCAGCAGAAATAAACATGTTTCTGCAAGTTTGGTCAACCCCATGTAAGTTATGGGGCAGTAACAGTACACTTTTCAAAACGTGTTTTTCAGCCCGAAATAAACGCGTTTTTTCAGACAACTGAATCCCCATGTAGCAACAAGGCTCAGAAGAGCCCACACACTCAGATCTTAACCCCAGTGTGCTGAAAGTGTCAAAACATGTTTTTCAGCAGAAATAAACATGTTTCTGCAAGTTTGGTCAACCCCATGTAAGTTATGGGGCAGTAACAGTACACTTTTCAAAACGTGTTTTTCAGCCCGAAATAAACGCGTTTTTTCAGACAACTGACTCCCCATGTAGCAACAAGGCTCAGAAGAGCCCACACACTCAGATCTTAACCCCAGTGTGCTGAAAGTGTCAAAACATGTTTTTCAGCAGAAATAAACATGTTTCTGCAAGTTTGGTCAACCCCATGTAAGTTATGGGGCAGTAACAGTACACTTTTCAAAACGTGTTTTTCAGCCCGAAATAAACGCGTTTTTTCAGACAACTGAATACCCATGTAGCAGCAAGGCTCAGAAGAGCCCACACACTCAGATCTTAACCCCAGTGTGCAGAAAGGGTCAAAACGTGTTTTTCAGCAGAAATAAACATGTTTCTGCAAGTTTGGTCAACCCCATGTAAGTTATGGGGCAGTAACAGTACACTCTGCAAAACGTGTTTTTCAGCCCGAAATAAACGCGTTTTTTCAGACAACTGAATCCCCATGTAGCAACAAGGCTCAGAAGAGCCCACACACTCAGATCTTAACCCCAGTGTGCTGAAAGTGTCAAAACATGTTTTTCAGCAGAAATAAACATGTTTCTGCAAGTTTGGTCAACCCCATGTAAGTTATGGGGCAGTAACAGTACACTTTTCAAAACGTGTTTTTCAGCCCGAAATAAAAACGTTTTTTCAGACAACTGAATACCCATGTAGCAGCAAGGCTCAGAAGAGCCCACACACTCAGATCTTAACCCCAGTGTGCAGAAAGGGTCAAAACGTGTTTTTCAGCAGAAATAAACATGTTTCTGCAAGTTTGGTCAACCCCATGTAAGTTATGGGGCAGTAACAGTACACTTTTCAAAACGTGTTTTTCAGCCCGAAATAAACGCGTTTTTTCAGACAACTGAATCCCCATGTAGCAACAAGGCTCAGAAGAGCCCACACACTCAGATCTTAACCCCAGTGTGCTGAAAGTGTCAAAACATGTTTTTCAGCAGAAATAAACATGTTTCTGCAAGTTTGGTCAACCCCATGTAAGTTATGGGGCAGTAACAGTACACTTTTCAAAACGTGTTTTTCAGCCTGAAATAAACGCGTTTTTTCAGACAACTGAATCCCCATGTAGCAACAAGGCTCAGAAGAGCCCACACACTCAGATCTTAACCCCAGTGTGCTGAAAGTGTCAAAACATGTTTTTCAGCAGAAATAAACATGTTTCTGCAAGTTTGGTCAACAACATGTAAGTTATGGGGCAGTAACAGTACACTTTTCAAAACGTGTTTTTCAGCCCGAAATAAACGCGTTTTTTCAGACAACTGAATCCCCATGTAGCAACAAGGCTCAGAAGAGCCCACACACTCAGATCTTAACCCCAGTGTGCTGAAAGTGTCAAAACATGTTTTTCAGCAGAAATAAACATGTTTCTGCAAGTTTGGTCAACCCCATGTAAGTTATGGGGCAGTAACAGTACACTTTTCAAAACGTGTTTTTCAGCCCGAAATAAACGCGTTTTTTCAGACAACTGAATCCCCATGTAGCAACAAGGCTCAGAAGAGCCCACACACTCAGATCTTAACCCCAGTGTGCTGAAAGTGTCAAAACATGTTTTTCAGCAGAAATAAACATGTTTCTGCAAGTTTGGTCAACCCCATGTAAGTTATGGGGCAGTAACAGTACACTTTTCAAAACGTGTTTTTCAGCCCGAAATAAACGCGTTTTTTCAGACAACTGAATACCCATGTAGCAGCAAGGCTCAGAAGAGCCCACACACTCAGATCTTAACCCCAGTGTGCAGAAAGGGTCAAAACGTGTTTTTCAGCAGAAATAAACATGTTTCTGCAAGTTTGGTCAACCCCATGTAAGTTATGGGGCAGTAACAGTACACTTTTCAAAACGTGTTTTTCAGCCCGAAATAAACGCGTTTTTTCAGACAACTGAATCCCCATGTAGCAGCAAGGCTCAGAAGAGCCCACACACTCAGATCTTAACCCCAGTGTGCTGAAAGTGTCAAAACATGTTTTTCAGCAGAAATAAACATGTTTCTGCAAGTTTGGTCAACCCCATGTAAGTTATGGGGCAGTAACAGTACACTTTTCAAAACGTGTTTTTCAGCCCGAAATAAACGCGTTTTTTCAGACAACTGAATCCCCATGTAGCAACAAGGCTCAGAAGAGCCCACACACTCAGATCTTAACCCCAGTGTGCTGAAAGTGTCAAAACATGTTTTTCAGCAGAAATAAACATGTTTCTGCAAGTTTGGTCAACCCCATGTAAGTTATGGGGCAGTAACAGTACACTTTTCAAAACGTGTTTTTCAGCCCGAAATAAACGCGTTTTTTCAGATAACTGAATACCCATGTAGCAGCAAGGCTCAGAAGAGCCCACACACTCAGATCTTAACCCCAGTGTGCAGAAAGGGTCAAAACGTGTTTTTCAGCAGAAATAAACATGTTTCTGCAAGTTTGGTCAACCCCATGTAAGTTATGGGGCAGTAACAGTACACTTTTCAAAACGTGTTTTTCAGCCCGAAATAAACGCGTTTTTTCAGACAACTGAATCCCCATGTAGCAACAAGGCTCAGAAGAGCCCACACACTCAGATCTTAACCCCAGTGTGCTGAAAGTGTCAAAACATGTTTTTCAGCAGAAATAAACATGTTTCTGCAAGTTTGGTCAACCCCATGTAAGTTATGGGGCAGTAACAGTACACTTTTCAAAACGTGTTTTTCAGCCCGAAATAAACGCGTTTTTTCAGACAACTGAATCCCCATGTAGCAACAAGGCTCAGAAGAGCCCACACACTCAGATCTTAACCCCAGTGTGCTGAAAGTGTCAAAACATGTTTTTCAGCAGAAATAAACATGTTTCTGCAAGTTTGGTCAACCCCATGTAAGTTATGGGGCAGTAACAGTACACTTTTCAAAACGTGTTTTTCAGCCCGAAATAAACGCGTTTTTTCAGACAACTGAATCCCCATGTAGCAACAAGGCTCAGAAGAGCCCACACACTCAGATCTTAACCCCAGTGTGCTGAAAGTGTCAAAACATGTTTTTCAGCAGAAATAAACATGTTTCTGCAAGTTTGGTCAACCCCATGTAAGTTATGGGGCAGTAACAGTACACTTTTCAAAACGTGTTTTTCAGCCCGAAATAAACGCGTTTTTTCAGACAACTGAATACCCATGTAGCAGCAAGGCTCAGAAGAGCCCACACACTCAGATCTTAACCCCAGTGTGCAGAAAGGGTCAAAACGTGTTTTTCAGCAGAAATAAACATGTTTCTGCAAGTTTGGTCAACCCCATGTAAGTTATGGGGCAGTAACAGTACACTTTTCAAAACGTGTTTTTCAGCCCGAAATAAACGCGTTTTTTCAGACAACTGAATCCCCATGTAGCTGCAAGGCTCAGAAGAGCCCACACACTCAGATCTTAACCCCAGTGTGCTGAAAGTGTCAAAACATGTTTTTCAGCAGAAATAAACATGTTTCTGCAAGTTTGGTCAACCCCATGTAAGTTATGGGGCAGTAACAGTACACTTTTCAAAACGTGTTTTTCAGCCCGAAATAAACGCGTTTTTTCAGACAACTGAATCCCCATGTAGCAGCAAGGCTCAGAAGAGCCCACACACTCAGATCTTAACCCCAGTGTGCTGAAAGTGTCAAAACATGTTTTTCAGCAGAAATAAACATGTTTCTGCAAGTTTGGTCAACCCCATGTAAGTTATGGGGCAGTAACAGTACACTTTTCAAAACGTGTTTTTCAGCCCGAAATAAACGCGTTTTTTCAGACAACTGAATCCCCATGTAGCAACAAGGCTCAGAAGAGCCCACACACTCAGATCTTAACTCCAGTGTGCTGAAAGTGTCAAAACATGTTTTTCAGCAGAAATAAACATGTTTCTGCAAGTTTGGTCAACCCCATGTAAGTTATGGGGCAGTAACAGTACACTTTTCAAAACGTGTTTTTCAGCCCGAAATAAACGCGTTTTTTCAGACAACTGAATACCCATGTAGCAGCAAGTCTCAGAAGAGCCCACACACTCAGCTCTTAACCCCAGTGTGCAGAAAGGGTCAAAACGTGTTTTTCAGCAGAAATAAACATGTTTCTGCAAGTTTGGTCAACCCCATGTAAGTTATGGGGCAGTAACAGTACACTCTGCAAAACGTGTTTTTCAGCCCGAAATAAACGCGTTTTTTCAGACAACTGAATCCCCATGTAGCAGCAAGGCTCAGAAGAGCCCACACACTCAGATCTTAACCCCAGTGTGCAGAAAGGGTCAAAACGTGTTTTTCAGCAGAAATAAACATGTTTCTGCAAGTTTGGTCAACCCCATGTAAGTTATGGGGCAGTAACAGTACACTCTGCAAAACGTGTTTTTCAGCCCGAAATAAACGCGTTTTTTCAGACAACTGAATCCCCATGTAGCAGCAAGGCTCAGAAGAGCCCACACACTCAGATCTTAACCCCAGTGTGCTGAAAGTGTCAAAACATGTTTTTCAGCAGAAATAAACATGTTTCTGCAAGTTTGGTGAACCCCATGTAAGTTATGGGCAGTAACAGTACACTTTTCAAAACGTGTTTTTCAGCCCGAAATAAACGCGTTTTTTCAGACAACTGAATCCCCATGTAGCAACAAGGCTCAGAAGAGCCCACACACTCAGATCTTAACCCCAGTGTGCTGAAAGTGTCAAAACATGTTTTTCAGCAGAAATAAACATGTTTCTGCAAGTTTGGTCAACCCCATGTAAGTTATGGGGCAGTAACAGTACACTTTTCAAAACGTGTTTTTCAGCCCGAAATAAACGCGTTTTTTCAGACAACTGAATCCCCATGTAGCAACAAGGCTCAGAAGAGCCCACACACTCAGATCTTAACCCCAGTGTGCTGAAAGTGTCAAAACATGTTTTTCAGCAGAAATAAACATGTTTCTGCAAGTTTGGTCAACCCCATGTAAGTTATGGGGCAGTAACAGTACACTTTTCAAAACGTGTTTTTCAGCCCGAAATAAACGCGTTTTTTCAGACAACTGAATCCCCATGTAGCAGCAAGGCTCAGAAGAGCCCACACACTCAGATCTTAACCCCAGTGTGCTGAAAGTGTCAAAACATGTTTTTCAGTAGAAATAAACATGTTTCTGCAAGTTTGGTCAACCCCATGTAAGTTATGGGGCAGTAACAGTACACTTTTCAAAACGTGTTTTTCAGCCCGAAATAAACGCGTTTTTTCAGACAACTGAATCCCCATGTAGCAACAAGGCTCAGAAGAGCCCACACACTCAGATCTTAACCCTAGTGTGCTGAAAGTGTCAAAACATGTTTTTCAGCAGAAATAAACATGTTTCTGCAAGTTTGGTCAACCCCATGAAAGTTATGGGGCAGTAACAGTACACTTTTCAAAACGTGTTTTTCAGCCCGAAATAAGCGCGTTTTTTCAGACAACTGAATCCCCATGTAGCAACAAGGCTCAGAAGAGCCCACACACTCAGATCTTAACCCCAGTGTGCTGAAAGTGTCAAAACATGTTTTTCAGCAGAAATAAACATGTTTCTGCAAGTTTGGTCAACCCTATGTAAGTTATGGGGCAGTAACAGTACACTTTTCAAAACGTGTTTTTCAGCCCGAAATAAACGCGTTTTTTCAGACAACTGAATCCCCATGTAGCAACAAGGCTCAGAAGAGCCCACACACTCAGATCTTAACCCCAGTGTGCTGAAAGTGTCAAAACATGTTTTTCAGCAGAAATAAACATGTTTCTGCAAGTTTGGTCAACCCCATGTAAGTTATGGGGCAGTAACAGTACACTTTTCAAAACGTGTTTTTCAGCCCGAAATAAACGCGTTTTTTCAGACAACTGAATCCCCATGTAGCAGCAAGGCTCAGAAGAGCCCACACACTCAGATCTTAACCCCAGTGTGCTGAAAGTGTCAAAACATGTTTTTCAGCAGAAATAAACATGTTTCTGCAAGTTTGGTCAACCCCATGTAAGTTATGGGGCAGTAACAGTACACTTTTCAAAACGTGTTTTTCAGCCCGAAATAAACGCGTTTTTTCAGACAACTGAATCCCCATGTAGCAGCAAGGCTCAGAAGAGCCCACACACTCAGATCTTAACCCCAGTGTGCTGAAAGTGTCAAAACATGTTTTTCAGCAGAAATAAACATGTTTCTGCAAGTTTGGTCAACCCCATGAAAGTTATGGGGCAGTAACAGTACACTTTTCAAAACGTGTTTTTCAGCCCGAAATAAGCGCGTTTTTTCAGACAACTGAATCCCCATGTAGCAACAAGGCTCAGAAGAGCCCACACACTCAGATCTTAACCCCAGTGTGCTGAAAGTGTCAAAACATGTTTTTCAGCAGAAATAAACATGTTTCTGCAAGTTTGGTCAACCCCATGTAAGTTATGGGGCAGTAACAGTACACTTTTCAAAACGTGTTTTTCAGCCCGAAATAAACGCGTTTTTTCAGACAACTGAATACCCATGTAGCAGCAAGGCTCAGAAGAGCCCACACACTCAGATCTTAACCCCAGTGTGCTGAAAGTGTCAAAACATGTTTTTCAGCAGAAATAAACATGTTTCTGCAAGTTTGGTCAACCCCTTGTAAGTTATGGGGCAGTAACAGTACACTTTTCAAAACGTGTTTTTCAGCCCGAAATAAACGCGTTTTTTCAGACAACTGAATACCCATGTAGCAGCAAGTCTCAGAAGAGCCCACACACTCAGCTCTTAACCCCAGTGTGCAGAAAGGGACAAAACGTGTTTTTCAGCAGAAATAAACATGTTTCTGCAAGTTTGGTCAACCCCATGTAAGTTATGGGGCAGTAACAGAACACTCTGCAAAACGTGTTTTTCAGCCCGAAATAAACGCGTTTTTTCAGACAACTGAATCCCCATGTAGCAGCAAGGCTCAGAAGAGCCCACACACTCAGATCTTAACCCCAGTGTGCTGAAAGTGTCAAAACATGTTTTTCAGCAGAAATAAACATGTTTCTGCAGGTTTGGTCAACCCCATGTAAGTTATGGGGCAGTAACAGTACACTTTTCAAAACGTGTTTTTCAGCCCGAAATAAACGCGTTTTTTCAGACAACTGAATCCCCATGTAGCAGCAAGTCTCAGAAGAGCCCACACACTCAGCTCTTAACACCAGTGTGCAGAAAGGGTCAAAACGTGTTTTTCAGCAGAAATAAACATGTTTCTGCAAGTTTGGTCAACCCCATGTAAGTTATGGGGCAGTAACAGTACACTCTGCAAAACGTGTTTTTCAGCCCGAAATAAACGCGTTTTTTCAGACAACTGAATCCCCATGTAGCAGCAAGGCTCAGAAGAGCCCACACACTCAGATCTTAACCCCAGTGTGCAGAAAGGTTCAAAACATGTTTTTCAGCAGAAATAAACATGTTTCTGCAAGTTTGGTCAACCCCATGTAAGTTATGGGGCAGTAACAGTACACTTTTCAAAACGTGTTTTTCAGCCCGAAATAAACGCGTTTTTTCAGACAACTGAATCCCCATGTAGCAACAAGGCTCAGAAGAGCCCACACACTCAGATCTTAACCCCAGTGTGCTGAAAGTGTCAAAACATGTTTTTCAGCAGAAATAAACATGTTTCTGCAAGTTTGGTCAACCCCATGTAAGTTATGGGGCAGTAACAGTACACTTTTCAAAACGTGTTTTTCAGCCCGAAATAAACGCGTTTTTTCAGACAACTGAATCCCCATGTAGCAGCAAGGCTCAGAAGAGCCCACACACTCAGATCTTAACCCCAGTGTGCTGAAAGTGTCAAAACATGTTTTTCAGTAGAAATAAACATGTTTCTGCAAGTTTGGTCAACCCCATGTAAGTTATGGGGCAGTAACAGTACACTTTTCAAAACGTGTTTTTCAGCCCGAAATAAACGCGTTTTTTCAGACAACTGAATCCCCATGTAGCAACAAGGCTCAGAAGAGCCCACACACTCAGATCTTAACCCTAGTGTGCTGAAAGTGTCAAAACATGTTTTTCAGCAGAAATAAACATGTTTCTGCAAGTTTGGTCAACCCCATGAAAGTTATGGGGCAGTAACAGTACACTTTTCAAAACGTGTTTTTCAGCCCGAAATAAGCGCGTTTTTTCAGACAACTGAATCCCCATGTAGCAACAAGGCTCAGAAGAGCCCACACACTCAGATCTTAACCCCAGTGTGCTGAAAGTGTCAAAACATGTTTTTCAGCAGAAATAAACATGTTTCTGCAAGTTTGGTCAACCCCATGTAAGTTATGGGGCAGTAACAGTACACTTTTCAAAACGTGTTTTTCAGCCCGAAATAAACGCGTTTTTTCAGACAACTGAATCCCCATGTAGCAGCAAGGCTCAGAAGAGCCCACACACTCAGATCTTAACCCCAGTGTGCTGAAAGTGTCAAAACATGTTTTTCAGTAGAAATAAACATGTTTCTGCAAGTTTGGTCAACCCCATGTAAGTTATGGGGCAGTAACAGTACACTTTTCAAAACGTGTTTTTCAGCCCGAAATAAACGCGTTTTTTCAGACAACTGAATACCCATGTAGCAGCAAGTCTCAGAAGAGCCCACACACTCAGCTCTTAACCCCAGTGTGCAGAAAGGGACAAAACGTGTTTTTCAGCAGAAATAAACATGTTTCTGCAAGTTTGGTCAACCCCATGTAAGTTATGGGGCAGTAACAGAACACTCTGCAAAACGTGTTTTTCAGCCCGAAATAAACGCGTTTTTTCAGACAACTGAATCCCCATGTAGCAGCAAGGCTCAGAAGAGCCCACACACTCAGATCTTAACCCCAGTGTGCTGAAAGTGTCAAAACATGTTTTTCAGCAGAAATAAACATGTTTCTGCAGGTTTGGTCAACCCCATGTAAGTTATGGGGCAGTAACAGTACACTTTTCAAAACGTGTTTTTCAGCCCGAAATAAACGCGTTTTTTCAGACAACTGAATCCCCATGTAGCAGCAAGTCTCAGAAGAGCCCACACACTCAGCTCTTAACACCAGTGTGCAGAAAGGGTCAAAACGTGTTTTTCAGCAGAAATAAACATGTTTCTGCAAGTTTGGTCAACCCCATGTAAGTTATGGGGCAGTAACAGTACACTCTGCAAAACGTGTTTTTCAGCCCGAAATAAACGCGTTTTTTCAGACAACTGAATCCCCATGTAGCAGCAAGGCTCAGAAGAGCCCACACACTCAGATCTTAACCCCAGTGTGCAGAAAGGTTCAAAACATGTTTTTCAGCAGAAATAAACATGTTTCTGCAAGTTTGGTCAACCCCATGTAAGTTATGGGGCAGTAACAGTACACTTTTCAAAACGTGTTTTTCAGCCCGAAATAAACGCGTTTTTTCAGACAACTGAATCCCCATGTAGCAGCAAGGCTCAGAAGAGCCCACACACTCAGATCTTAACCCCAGTGTGCTGAAAGTGTCAAAACATGTTTTTCAGCAGAAATAAACATGTTTCTGCAAGTTTGGTCAACCCCATGAAAGTTATGGGGCAGTAACAGTACACTTTTCAAAACGTGTTTTTCAGCCCGAAATAAGCGCGTTTTTTCAGACAACTGAATCCCCATGTAGCAACAAGGCTCAGAAGAGCCCACACACTCAGATCTTAACCCCAGTGTGCTGAAAGTGTCAAAACATGTTTTTCAGCAGAAATAAACATGTTTCTGCAAGTTTGGTCAACCCCATGTAAGTTATGGGGCAGTAACAGTACACTTTTGAAAACGTGTTTTTCAGCCCGAAATAAACGCGATTTTCAGACAACTGAATACCCATGTAGCAGCAAGGCTCAGAAGAGCCCACACACTCAGATCTTAACCCCAGTGTGCTGAAAGTGTCAAAACATGTTTTTCAGCAGAAATAAACATGTTTCTGCAAGTTTGGTCAACCCCATGTAAGTTATGGGGCAGTAACAGTACACTTTTCAAAACGTGTTTTTCAGCCCGAAATAAACGCGTTTTTTCAGACAACTGAATACCCATGTAGCAGCAAGTCTCAGAAGAGCCCACACACTCAGCTCTTAACCCCAGTGTGCAGAAAGGGACAAAACGTGTTTTTCAGCAGAAATAAACATGTTTCTGCAAGTTTGGTCAACCCCATGTAAGTTATGGGGCAGTAACAGAACACTCTGCAAAACGTGTTTTTCAGCCCGAAATAAACGCGTTTTTTCAGACAACTGAATCCCCATGTAGCAGCAAGGCTCAGAAGAGCCCACACACTCAGATCTTAACCCCAGTGTGCTGAAAGTGTCAAAACATGTTTTTCAGCAGAAATAAACATGTTTCTGCAGGTTTGGTCAACCCCATGTAAGTTATGGGGCAGTAACAGTACACTTTTCAAAACGTGTTTTTCAGCCCGAAATAAACGCGTTTTTTCAGACAACTGAATCCCCATGTAGCAGCAAGTCTCAGAAGAGCCCACACACTCAGCTCTTAACACCAGTGTGCAGAAAGGGTCAAAACGTGTTTTTCAGCAGAAATAAACATGTTTCTGCAAGTTTGGTCAACCCCATGTAAGTTATGGGGCAGTAACAGTACACTCTGCAAAACGTGTTTTTCAGCCCGAAATAAACGCGTTTTTTCAGACAACTGAATCCCCATGTAGCAGCAAGGCTCAGAAGAGCCCACACACTCAGATCTTAACCCCAGTGTGCAGAAAGGTTCAAAACATGTTTTTCAGCAGAAATAAACATGTTTCTGCAAGTTTGGTCAACCCCATGTAAGTTATGGGGTAGTAACAGTACACTTTTCAAAACGTGTTTTTCAGCCCGAAATAAACGCGTTTTTTCAGACAACTGAATCCCCATGTAGCAACAAGGCTCAGAAGAGCCCACACACTCAGATCTTAACCCCAGTGTGCTGAAAGTGTCAAAACATGTTTTTCAGCAGAAATAAACATGTTTCTGCAAGTTTGGTCAACCCCATGTAAGTTATGGGGCAGTAACAGTACACTTTTCAAAACGTGTTTTTCAGCCCGAAATAAACGCGTTTTTTCAGACAACTGAATCCCCATGTAGCAGCAAGGCTCAGAAGAGCCCACACACTCAGATCTTAACCCCAGTGTGCTGAAAGTGTCAAAACATGTTTTTCAGTAGAAATAAACATGTTTCTGCAAGTTGGTCAACCCCATGTAAGTTATGGGGCAGTAACAGTACACTTTTCAAAACGTGTTTTTCAGCCCGAAATAAACGCGTTTTTTCAGACAACTGAATCCCCATGTAGCAACAAGGCTCAGAAGAGCCCACACACTCAGATCTTAACCCTAGTGTGCTGAAAGTGTCAAAACATGTTTTTCAGCAGAAATAAACATGTTTCTGCAAGTTTGGTGAACCCCATGAAAGTTATGGGGCAGTAACAGTACACTTTTCAAACGTGTTTTTCAGCCCGAAATAAGCGCGTTTTTTCAGACAACTGAATCCCCATGTAGCAACAAGGCTCAGAAGAGCCCACACACTCAGATCTTAACCCCAGTGTGCTGAAAGTGTCAAAACATGTTTTTCAGCAGAAATAAACATGTTTCTGCAAGTTTGGTCAACCCTATGTAAGTTATGGGGCAGTAACAGTACACTTTTCAAAACGTGTTTTTCAGCCCGAAATAAACGCGTTTTTTCAGACAACTGAATACCCATGTAGCAGCAAGGCTCAGAAGAGCCCACACACTCAGATCTTAACCCCAGTGTGCTGAAAGTGTCAAAACATGTTTTTCAGCAGAAATAAACATGTTTCTGCAAGTTTGGTCAACAACATGTAAGTTATGGGGCAGTAACAGTACACTTTTCAAAACGTGTTTTTCAGCCCGAAATAAACGCGTTTTTTCAGACAACTGAATCCCCATGTAGCAACAAGGCTCAGAAGAGCCCACACACTCAGATCTTAACCCCAGTGTGCTGAAAGTGTCAAAACATGTTTTTCAGCAGAAATAAACATGTTTCTGCAAGTTTGGTCAACCCCATGTAAGTTATGGGGCAGTAACAGTACACTTTTCAAAACGTGTTTTTCAGCCCGAAATAAACGCGTTTTTTCAGACAACTGAATCCCCATGTAGCAGCAAGGCTCAGAAGAGCCCACACACTCAGATCTTAACCCCAGTGTGCTGAAAGTGTCAAAACATGTTTTTCAGCAGAAATAAACATGTTTCTGCAAGTTTGGTCAACCCCATGTAAGTTATGGGGCAGTAACAGTACACTTTTCAAAACGTGTTTTTCAGCCCGAAATAAACGCGTTTTTTCAGACAACTGAATCCCCATGTAGCAGCAAGGCTCAGAAGAGCCCACACACTCAGATCTTAACCCCAGTGTGCTGAAAGTGTCAAAACATGTTTTTCAGCAGAAATAAACATGTTTCTGCAAGTTTGGTCAACCCCATGAAAGTTATGGGGCAGTAACAGTACACTTTTCAAAACGTGTTTTTCAGCCCGAAATAAGCGCGTTTTTTCAGACAACTGAATCCCCATGTAGCAACAAGGCTCAGAAGAGCCCACACACTCAGATCTTAACCCCAGTGTGCTGAAAGTGTCAAAACATGTTTTTCAGCAGAAATAAACATGTTTCTGCAAGTTTGGTCAACCCCATGTAAGTTATGGGGCAGTAACAGTACACTTTTCAAAACGTGTTTTTCAGCCCGAAATAAACGCGTTTTTTCAGACAACTGAATACCCATGTAGCAGCAAGGCTCAGAAGAGCCCACACACTCAGATCTTAACCCCAGTGTGCTGAAAGTGTCAAAACATGTTTTTCAGCAGAAATAAACATGTTTCTGCAAGTTTGGTCAACCCCATGTAAGTTATGGGGCAGTAACAGTACACTTTTCAAAACGTGTTTTTCAGCCCGAAATAAACGCGTTTTTTCAGACAACTGAATACCCATGTAGCAGCAAGTCTCAGAAGAGCCCACACACTCAGCTCTTAACCCCAGTGTGCAGAAAGGGTCAAAACGTGTTTTTCAGCAGAAATAAACATGTTTCTGCAAGTTTGGTCAACCCCATGTAAGTTATGGGGCAGTAACAGAACACTCTGCAAAACGTGTTTTTCAGCCCGAAATAAACGCGTTTTTTCAGACAACTGAATCCCCATGTAGCAGCAAGGCTCAGAAGAGCCCACACACTCAGATCTTAACCCCAGTGTGCTGAAAGTGTCAAAACATGTTTTTCAGCAGAAATAAACATGTTTCTGCAGGTTTGGTCAACCCCATGTAAGTTATGGGGCAGTAACAGTACACTTTTCAAAACGTGTTTTTCAGCCCGAAATAAACGCGTTTTTTCAGACAACTGAATCCCCATGTAGCAGCAAGTCTCAGAAGAGCCCACACACTCAGCTCTTAACACCAGTGTGCAGAAAGGGTCAAAACGTGTTTTTCAGCAGAAATAAACATGTTTCTGCAAGTTTGGTCAACCCCATGTAAGTTATGGGGCAGTAACAGTACACTCTGCAAAACGTGTTTTTCAGCCCGAAATAAACGCGTTTTTTCAGACAACTGAATCCCCATGTAGCAGCAAGGCTCAGAAGAGCCCACACACTCAGATCTTAACCCCAGTGTGCAGAAAGGTTCAAAACATGTTTTTCAGCAGAAATAAACATGTTTCTGCAAGTTTGGTCAACCCCATGTAAGTTATGGGGCAGTAACAGTACACTTTTCAAAACGTGTTTTTCAGCCCGAAATAAACGCGTTTTTTCAGACAACTGAATCCCCATGTAGCAACAAGGCTCAGAAGAGCCCACACACTCAGATCTTAACCCCAGTGTGCTGAAAGTGTCAAAACATGTTTTTCAGCAGAAATAAACATGTTTCTGCAAGTTTGGTCAACCCCATGTAAGTTATGGGGCAGTAACAGTACACTTTTCAAAACGTGTTTTTCAGCCCGAAATAAACGCGTTTTTTCAGACAACTGAATCCCCATGTAGCAGCAAGGCTCAGAAGAGCCCACACACTCAGATCTTAACCCCCGTGTGCTGAAAGTGTCAAAACATGTTTTTCAGTAGAAATAAACATGTTTCTGCAAGTTTGGTCAACCCCATGTAAGTTATGGGGCAGTAACAGTACACTTTTCAAAACGTGTTTTTCAGCCCGAAATAAACGCGTTTTTTCAGACAACTGAATCCCCATGTAGCAACAAGGCTCAGAAGAGCCCACACACTCAGATCTTAACCCTAGTGTGCTGAAAGTGTCAAAACATGTTTTTCAGCAGAAATAAACATGTTTCTGCAAGTTTGGTCAACCCCATGAAAGTTATGGGGCAGTAACAGTACACTTTTCAAAACGTGTTTTTCAGCCCGAAATAAGCGCGTTTTTTCAGACAACTGAATCCCCATGTAGCAACAAGGCTCAGAAGAGCCCACACACTCAGATCTTAACCCCAGTGTGCTGAAAGTGTCAAAACATGTTTTTCAGCAGAAATAAACATGTTTCTGCAAGTTTGGTCAACCCTATGTAAGTTATGGGGCAGTAACAGTACACTTTTCAAAACGTGTTTTTCAGCCCGAAATAAACGCGTTTTTTCAGACAACTGAATACCCATGTAGCAGCAAGGCTCAGAAGAGCCCACACACTCAGATCTTAACCCCAGTGTGCTGAAAGTGTCAAAACATGTTTTTCAGCAGAAATAAACATGTTTCTGCAAGTTTGGTCAACAACATGTAAGTTATGGGGCAGTAACAGTACACTTTTCAAAACGTGTTTTTCAGCCCGAAATAAACGCGTTTTTTCAGACAACTGAATCCCCATGTAGCAACAAGGCTCAGAAGAGCCCACACACTCAGATCTTAACCCCAGTGTGCTGAAAGTGTCAAAACATGTTTTTCAGCAGAAATAAACATGTTTCTGCAATTTTGGTCAACCCCATGTAAGTTATGGGGCAGTAACAGTACACTTTTCAAAACGTGTTTTTCAGCCCGAAATAAACGCGTTTTTTCAGACAACTGAATCCCCATGTAGCAGCAAGGCTCAGAAGAGCCCACACACTCAGATCTTAACCCCAGTGTGCTGAAAGTGTCAAAACATGTTTTTCAGCAGAAATAAACATGTTTCTGCAAGTTTGGTCAACCCCATGTAAGTTATGGGGCAGTAACAGTACACTTTTCAAAACGTGTTTTTCAGCCCGAAATAAACGCGTTTTTTCAGACAACTGAATCCCCATGTAGCAGCAAGGCTCAGAAGAGCCCACACACTCAGATCTTAACCCCAGTGTGCTGAAAGTGTCAAAACATGTTTTTCAGCAGAAATAAACATGTTTCTGCAAGTTTGGTCAACCCCATGAAAGTTATGGGGCAGTAACAGTACACTTTTCAAAACGTGTTTTTCAGCCCGAAATAAGCACGTTTTTCAGACAACTGAATCCCCATGTAGCAACAAGGCTCAGAAGAGCCCACACACTCAGATCTTAACCCCAGTGTGCTGAAAGTGTCAAAACATGTTTTTCAGCAGAAATAAACATGTTTCTGCAAGTTTGGTCAACCCCATGTAAGTTATGGGGCAGTAACAGTACACTTTTCAAAACGTGTTTTTCAGCCCGAAATAAACGCGTTTTTTCAGACAACTGAATACCCATGTAGCAGCAAGGCTCAGAAGAGCCCACACACTCAGATCTTAACCCCAGTGTGCTGAAAGTGTCAAAACATGTTTTTCAGCAGAAATAAACATGTTTCTGCAAGTTTGGTCAACCCCATGTAAGTTATGGGGCAGTAACAGTACACTTTTCAAAACGTGTTTTTCAGCCCGAAATAAACGCGTTTTTTCAGACAACTGAATACCCATGTAGCAGCAAGTCTCAGAAGAGCCCACACACTCAGCTCTTAACCCCAGTGTGCAGAAAGGGTCAAAACGTGTTTTTCAGCAGAAATAAACATGTTTCTGCAAGTTTGGTCAACCCCATGTAAGTTATGGGGCAGTAACAGAACACTCTGCAAAACGTGTTTTTCAGCCCGAAATAAACGCGTTTTTTCAGACAACTGAATCCCCATGTAGCAGCAAGGCTCAGAAGAGCCCACACACTCAGATCTTAACCCCAGTGTGCTGAAAGTGTCAAAACATGTTTTTCAGCAGAAATAAACATGTTTCTGCAGGTTTGGTCAACCCCATGTAAGTTATGGGGCAGTAACAGTACACTTTTCAAAACGTGTTTTTCAGCCCGAAATAAACGCGTTTTTTCAGACAACTGAATCCCCATGTAGCAGCAAGTCTCAGAAGAGCCCACACACTCAGCTCTTAACACCAGTGTGCAGAAAGGGTCAAAACGTGTTTTTCAGCAGAAATAAACATGTTTCTGCAAGTTTGGTCAACCCCATGTAAGTTATGGGGCAGTAACAGTACACTCTGCAAAACGTGTTTTTCAGCCCGAAATAAACGCGTTTTTTCAGACAACTGAATCCCCATGTAGCAGCAAGGCTCAGAAGAGCCCACACACTCAGATCTTAACCCCAGTGTGCAGAAAGGTTCAAAACATGTTTTTCAGCAGAAATAAACATGTTTCTGCAAGTTTGGTCAACCCCATGTAAGTTATGGGGCAGTAACAGTACACTTTTCAAAACGTGTTTTTCAGCCCGAAATAAACGCGTTTTTTCAGACAACTGAATACCCATGTAGCAACAAGGCTCAGAAGAGCCCACACACTCAGATCCCCCAGTGTGCAGAAAGGGTCAAAACGTGTTTTTCAGCAGAAAATAAAACATGTTTTCTGCAAGTTTGGTCAACCCCATGTAAGTTATGGGGCAGTAACAGTACACTTTTCAAAAACGTGTTTTAAGCCCGAAATAAACGCGTTTTTCAGACAACTGAATCCCCATGTAGCAACAAGGCTCAGAAGAGCCCAAACACTCAGATCTTAACCCCAGTGTGCTGAAAGTGTCAAAACAGTTTTTCAGCAGAAATAAACATGTTTCTGCAAGTTTGGTCAACCCCATGTAAGTTATGGGGCAGTAACAGTACACTTTTTCAAAACGTGTTTTTCAGCCCGAAATAAACGCGTTTTTTCAGACAACTGAATCCCCATGTAGCAACAAGGCTCAGAAGAGCCCACAACACTCAGATCTTAACCCCAGTGTGCTGAAAGTGTCAAAACATGTTTTTCAGCAGAAATAAACATGTTTCTGCAAGTTTGGTCAACCCCATGTAAGTTATGGGGCAGTAACAGTACACTTTTCAAAACGTGTTTTTCAGCCCGAAATAAATGCGTTTTTTCAGACAACTGAATCCCCATGTAGCAACAAGGCTCAGAAGAGCCCACACACTCAGATCTTAACCCCAGTGTGCTGAAAGTGTCAAAACATGTTTTTCAGCAGAAATAAACATGTTTCTGCAAGTTTGGTCAACCCATGTAAGTTATGGGGCAGTAACAGTACACTTTTCAAAACGTGTTTTTCAGCCCGAAATAAACGCGTTTTTTCAGACAACTGAATCCCCATGTAGCAGCAAGGCTCAGAAGAGCCCACACACTCAGATCTTAACCCCAGTGTGCTGAAAGTGTCAAAACATGTTTTTCAGCAGAAATAAACATGTTTCTGCAAGTTTGGTCAACCCCATGTAAGTTATGGGGCAGTAACAGTACACTTTTCAAAACGTGTTTTTCAGCCCGAAATAAACGCGTTTTTTCAGACAACTGAATCCCCATGTAGCAACAAGGCTCAGAAGAGCCCACACACTCAGATCTTAACCCCAGTGTGCAGAAAGGGTCAAAACGTGTTTTTCAGCAGAAATAAACATGTTTCTGCAAGTTTGGTCAACCCCATGTAAGTTATGGGGCAGTAACAGTACACTTTTCAAAACGTGTTTTTCAGCCTGAAATAAACGCGTTTTTTCAGACAACTGAATCCCCATGTAGCAACAAGGCTCAGAAGAGCCCACACACTCAGATCTTAACCCCAGTGTGCAGAAAGGGTCAAAACGTGTTTTTCAGCAGAAATAAACATGTTTCTGCAAGTTTGGTCAACCCCATGTAAGTTATGGGGCAGTAACAGTACACTCTGCAAAACGTGTTTTTCAGCCCGAAATAAACGCGTTTTTTCAGACAACTGAATCCCCATGTAGCAGCAAGGCTCAGAAGAGCCCACACACTCAGATCTTAACCCCAGTGTGCTGAAAGTGTCAAAACATGTTTTTCAGCAGAAATAAACATGTTTCTGCAAGTTTGGTCAACCCCATGTAAGTTATGGGGCAGTAACAGTACACTTTTCAAAACGTGTTTTTCAGCCCGAAATAAACGCGTTTTTTCAGACAACTGAATCCCCATGTAGCAACAAGGCTCAGAAGAGCCCACACACTCAGATCTTAACCCCAGTGTGCTGAAAGTGTCAAAACATGTTTTTCAGCAGAAATAAACATGTTTCTGCAAGTTTGGTCAACCCCATGTAAGTTATGGGGCAGTAACAGTACACTTTTCAAAACGTGTTTTTCAGCCCGAAATAAACGCGTTTTTTCAGACAACTGAATCCCCATGTAGCAGCAAGGCTCAGAAGAGCCCACACACTCAGATCTTAACCCCAGTGTGCTGAAAGTGTCAAAACATGTTTTTCAGCAGAAATAAACATGTTTCTGCAAGTTTGGTCAACCCCATGTAAGTTATGGGGCAGTAACAGTACACTTTTCAAAACGTGTTTTTCAGCCCGAAATAAACGCGTTTTTTCAGACAACTGAATCCCCATGTAGCAACAAGGCTCAGAAGAGCCCACACACTCAGATCTTAACCCCAGTGTGCTGAAAGTGTCAAAACATGTTTTTCAGCAGAAATAAACATGTTTCTGCAAGTTTGGTCAACCCTATGTAAGTTATGGGGCAGTAACAGTACACTTTTCAAAACGTGTTTTTCAGCCCGAAATAAACGCGTTTTTTCAGACAACTGAATACCCATGTAGCAGCAAGGCTCAGAAGAGCCCACACACTCAGATCTTAACCCCAGTGTGCTGAAAGTGTCAAAACATGTTTTTCAGCAGAAATAAACATGTTTCTGCAAGTTTGGTCAACAACATGTAAGTTATGGGGCAGTAACAGTACACTTTTCAAAACGTGTTTTTCAGCCCGAAATAAACGCGTTTTTTCAGACAACTGAATCCCCATGTAGCAACAAGGCTCAGAAGAGCCCACACACTCAGATCTTAACCCCAGTGTGCTGAAAGTGTCAAAACATGTTTTTCAGCAGAAATAAACATGTTTCTGCAAGTTTGGTCAACCCTATGTAAGTTATGGGGCAGTAACAGTACACTTTTCAAAACGTGTTTTTCAGCCCGAAATAAACGCGTTTTTTCAGACAACTGAATACCCATGTAGCAGCAAGGCTCAGAAGAGCCCACACACTCAGATCTTAACCCCAGTGTGCTGAAAGTGTCAAAACATGTTTTTCAGCAGAAATAAACATGTTTCTGCAAGTTTGGTCAACAACATGTAAGTTATGGGGCAGTAACAGTACACTTTTCAAAACGTGTTTTTCAGCCCGAAATAAACGCGTTTTTTCAGACAACTGAATCCCCATGTAGCAACAAGGCTCAGAAGAGCCCACACACTCAGATCTTAACCCCAGTGTGCTGAAAGTGTCAAAACATGTTTTTCAGCAGAAATAAACATGTTTCTGCAAGTTTGGTCAACCCCATGTAAGTTATGGGGCAGTAACAGTACACTTTTCAAAACGTGTTTTTCAGCCCGAAATAAACGCGTTTTTTCAGACAACTGAATCCCCATGTAGCAGCAAGGCTCAGAAGAGCCCACACACTCAGATCTTAACCCCAGTGTGCTGAAAGTGTCAAAACATGTTTTTCAGCAGAAATAAACATGTTTCTGCAAGTTTGGTCAACCCCATGTAAGTTATGGGGCAGTAACAGTACACTTTTCAAAACGTGTTTTTCAGCCCGAAATAAACGCGTTTTTTCAGACAACTGAATCCCCATGTAGCAGCAAGGCTCAGAAGAGCCCACACACTCAGATCTTAACCCCAGTGTGCTGAAAGTGTCAAAACATGTTTTTCAGCAGAAATAAACATGTTTCTGCAAGTTTGGTCAACCCCATGAAAGTTATGGGGCAGTAACAGTACACTTTTCAAAACGTGTTTTTCAGCCCGAAATAAGCGCGTTTTTTCAGACAACTGAATCCCCATGTAGCAACAAGGCTCAGAAGAGCCCACACACTCAGATCTTAACCCCAGTGTGCTGAAAGTGTCAAAACATGTTTTTCAGCAGAAATAAACATGTTTCTGCAAGTTTGGTCAACCCCATGTAAGTTATGGGGCAGTAACAGTACACTTTTCAAAACGTGTTTTTCAGCCCGAAATAAACGCGTTTTTTCAGACAACTGAATACCCATGTAGCAGCAAGGCTCAGAAGAGCCCACACACTCAGATCTTAACCCCAGTGTGCTGAAAGTGTCAAAACATGTTTTTCAGCAGAAATAAACATGTTTCTGCAAGTTTGGTCAACCCCATGTAAGTTATGGGGCAGTAACAGTACACTTTTCAAAACGTGTTTTTCAGCCCGAAATAAACGCGTTTTTTCAGACAACTGAATACCCATGTAGCAGCAAGTCTCAGAAGAGCCCACACACTCAGCTCTTAACCCCAGTGTGCAGAAAGGGTCAAAACGTGTTTTTCAGCAGAAATAAACATGTTTCTGCAAGTTTGGTCAACCCCATGTAAGTTATGGGGCAGTAACAGAACACTCTGCAAAACGTGTTTTTCAGCCCGAAATAAACGCGTTTTTTCAGACAACTGAATCCCCATGTAGCAGCAAGGCTCAGAAGAGCCCACACACTCAGATCTTAACCCCAGTGTGCTGAAAGTGTCAAAACATGTTTTTCAGCAGAAATAAACATGTTTCTGCAGGTTTGGTCAACCCCATGTAAGTTATGGGGCAGTAACAGTACACTTTTCAAAACGTGTTTTTCAGCCCGAAATAAACGCGTTTTTTCAGACAACTGAATCCCCATGTAGCAGCAAGTCTCAGAAGAGCCCACACACTCAGCTCTTAACACCAGTGTGCAGAAAGGGTCAAAACGTGTTTTTCAGCAGAAATAAACATGTTTCTGCAAGTTTGGTCAACCCCATGTAAGTTATGGGGCAGTAACAGTACACTCTGCAAAACGTGTTTTTCAGCCCGAAATAAACGCGTTTTTTCAGACAACTGAATCCCCATGTAGCAGCAAGGCTCAGAAGAGCCCACACACTCAGATCTTAACCCCAGTGTGCAGAAAGGTTCAAAACATGTTTTTCAGCAGAAATAAACATGTTTCTGCAAGTTTGGTCAACCCCATGTAAGTTATGGGGCAGTAACAGTACACTTTTCAAAACGTGTTTTTCAGCCCGAAATAAACGCGTTTTTTCAGACAACTGAATCCCCATGTAGCAACAAGGCTCAGAAGAGCCCACACACTCAGATCTTAACCCCAGTGTGCTGAAAGTGTCAAAACATGTTTTTCAGCAGAAATAAACATGTTTCTGCAAGTTTGGTCAACCCCATGTAAGTTATGGGGCAGTAACAGTACACTTTTCAAAACGTGTTTTTCAGCCCGAAATAAACGCGTTTTTTCAGACAACTGAATCCCCATGTAGCAGCAAGGCTCAGAAGAGCCCACACACTCAGATCTTAACCCCAGTGTGCTGAAAGTGTCAAAACATGTTTTTCAGTAGAAATAAACATGTTTCTGCAAGTTTGGTCAACCCCATGTAAGTTATGGGGCAGTAACAGTACACTTTTCAAAACGTGTTTTTCAGCCCGAAATAAACGCGTTTTTTCAGACAACTGAATCCCCATGTAGCAACAAGGCTCAGAAGAGCCCACACACTCAGATCTTAACCCTAGTGTGCTGAAAGTGTCAAAACATGTTTTTCAGCAGAAATAAACATGTTTCTGCAAGTTTGGTCAACCCCATGAAAGTTATGGGGCAGTAACAGTACACTTTTCAAAACGTGTTTTTCAGCCCGAAATAAGCGCGTTTTTTCAGACAACTGAATCCCCATGTAGCAACAAGGCTCAGAAGAGCCCACACACTCAGATCTTAACCCCAGTGTGCTGAAAGTGTCAAAACATGTTTTTTAGCAGAAATAAACATGTTTCTGCAAGTTTGGTCAACCCTATGTAAGTTATGGGGCAGTAACAGTACACTTTTCAAAACGTGTTTTTCAGCCCGAAATAAACGCGTTTTTTCAGACAACTGAATCCCCATGTAGCAGCAAGGCTCAGAAGAGCCCACACACTCAGATCTTAACCCCAGTGTGCTGAAAGTGTCAAAACATGTTTTTCAGCAGAAATAAACATGTTTCTGCAGGTTTGGTCAACCCCATGTAAGTTATGGGGCAGTAACAGTACACTTTTCAAAACGTGTTTTTCAGCCCGAAATAAACGCGTTTTTTCAGACAACTGAATCCCCATGTAGCAGCAAGTCTCAGAAGAGCCCACACACTCAGCTCTTAACACCAGTGTGCAGAAAGGGTCAAAACGTGTTTTTCAGCAGAAATAAACATGTTTCTGCAAGTTTGGTCAACCCCATGTAAGTTATGGGGCAGTAACAGTACACTCTGCAAAACGTGTTTTTCAGCCCGAAATAAACGCGTTTTTTCAGACAACTGAATCCCCATGTAGCAGCAAGGCTCAGAAGAGCCCACACACTCAGATCTTAACCCCAGTGTGCAGAAAGGTTCAAAACATGTTTTTCAGCAGAAATAAACATGTTTCTGCAAGTTTGGTCAACCCCATGTAAGTTATGGGGCAGTAACAGTACACTTTTCAAAACGTGTTTTTCAGCCCGAAATAAACGCGTTTTTTCAGACAACTGAATCCCCATGTAGCAACAAGGCTCAGAAGAGCCCACACACTCAGATCTTAACCCCAGTGTGCTGAAAGTGTCAAAACATGTTTTTCAGCAGAAATAAACATGTTTCTGCAAGTTTGGTCAACCCCATGTAAGTTATGGGGCAGTAACAGTACACTTTTCAAAACGTGTTTTTCAGCCCGAAATAAACGCGTTTTTTCAGACAACTGAATCCCCATGTAGCAGCAAGGCTCAGAAGAGCCCACACACTCAGATCTTAACCCCCGTGTGCTGAAAGTGTCAAAACATGTTTTTCAGTAGAAATAAACATGTTTCTGCAAGTTTGGTCAACCCCATGTAAGTTATGGGGCAGTAACAGTACACTTTTCAAAACGTGTTTTTCAGCCCGAAATAAACGCGTTTTTTCAGACAACTGAATCCCCATGTAGCAACAAGGCTCAGAAGAGCCCACACACTCAGATCTTAACCCTAGTGTGCTGAAAGTGTCAAAACATGTTTTTCAGCAGAAATAAACATGTTTCTGCAAGTTTGGTCAACCCCATGAAAGTTATGGGGCAGTAACAGTACACTTTTCAAAACGTGTTTTTCAGCCCGAAATAAGCGCGTTTTTTCAGACAACTGAATCCCCATGTAGCAACAAGGCTCAGAAGAGCCCACACACTCAGATCTTAACCCCAGTGTGCTGAAAGTGTCAAAACATGTTTTTCAGCAGAAATAAACATGTTTCTGCAAGTTTGGTCAACCCTATGTAAGTTATGGGGCAGTAACAGTACACTTTTCAAAACGTGTTTTTCAGCCCGAAATAAACGCGTTTTTTCAGACAACTGAATACCCATGTAGCAGCAAGGCTCAGAAGAGCCCACACACTCAGATCTTAACCCCAGTGTGCTGAAAGTGTCAAAACATGTTTTTCAGCAGAAATAAACATGTTTCTGCAAGTTTGGTCAACAACATGTAAGTTATGGGGCAGTAACAGTACACTTTTCAAAACGTGTTTTTCAGCCCGAAATAAACGCGTTTTTTCAGACAACTGAATCCCCATGTAGCAACAAGGCTCAGAAGAGCCCACACACTCAGATCTTAACCCCAGTGTGCTGAAAGTGTCAAAACATGTTTTTCAGCAGAAATAAACATGTTTCTGCAAGTTTGGTCAACCCCATGTAAGTTATGGGGCAGTAACAGTACACTTTTCAAAACGTGTTTTTCAGCCCGAAATAAACGCGTTTTTTCAGACAACTGAATCCCCATGTAGCAGCAAGGCTCAGAAGAGCCCACACACTCAGATCTTAACCCCAGTGTGCTGAAAGTGTCAAAACATGTTTTTCAGCAGAAATAAACATGTTTCTGCAAGTTTGGTCAACCCCATGTAAGTTATGGGGCAGTAACAGTACACTTTTCAAAACGTGTTTTTCAGCCCGAAATAAACGCGTTTTTTCAGACAACTGAATCCCCATGTAGCAGCAAGGCTCAGAAGAGCCCACACACTCAGATCTTAACCCCAGTGTGCTGAAAGTGTCAAAACATGTTTTTCAGCAGAAATAAACATGTTTCTGCAAGTTTGGTCAACCCCATGAAAGTTATGGGGCAGTAACAGTACACTTTTCAAAACGTGTTTTTCAGCCCGAAATAAGCACGTTTTTTCAGACAACTGAATCCCCATGTAGCAACAAGGCTCAGAAGAGCCCACACACTCAGATCTTAACCCCAGTGTGCTGAAAGTGTCAAAACATGTTTTTCAGCAGAAATAAACATGTTTCTGCAAGTTTGGTCAACCCCATGTAAGTTATGGGGCAGTAACAGTACACTTTTCAAAACGTGTTTTTCAGCCCGAAATAAACGCGTTTTTTCAGACAACTGAATACCCATGTAGCAGCAAGTCTCAGAAGAGCCCACACACTCAGCTCTTAACCCCAGTGTGCAGAAAGGGTCAAAACGTGTTTTTCAGCAGAAATAAACATGTTTCTGCAAGTTTGGTCAACCCCATGTAAGTTATGGGGCAGTAACAGAACACTCTGCAAAACGTGTTTTTCAGCCCGAAATAAACGCGTTTTTTCAGACAACTGAATCCCCATGTAGCAGCAAGGCTCAGAAGAGCCCACACACTCAGATCTTAACCCCAGTGTGCAGAAAGGTTCAAAACATGTTTTTCAGCAGAAATAAACATGTTTCTGCAAGTTTGGTCAACCCCATGTAAGTTATGGGGCAGTAACAGTACACTTTTCAAAACGTGTTTTTCAGCCCGAAATAAACGCGTTTTTTCAGACAACTGAATACCCATGTAGCAACAAGGCTCAGAAGAGCCCACACACTCAGATCTTAACCCCAGTGTGCTGAAAGTGTCAAAACATGTTTTTCAGCAGAAATAAACATGTTTCTGCAAGTTTGGTCAACCCCATGTAAGTTATGGGGCAGTAACAGTACACTTTTCAAAACGTGTTTTTCAGCCCGAAATAAACGCGTTTTTTCAGACAACTGAATCCCCATGTAGCAGCAAGGCTCAGAAGAGCCCACACACTCAGATCTTAACCCCAGTGTGCTGAAAGTGTCAAAACATGTTTTTCAGCAGAAATAAACATGTTTCTGCAAGTTTGGTCAACCCCATGAAAGTTATGGGGCAGTAACAGTACACTTTTCAAAACGTGTTTTTCAGCCCGAAATAAGCACGTTTTTTCAGACAACTGAATCCCCATGTAGCAACAAGGCTCAGAAGAGCCCACACACTCAGATCTTAACCCCAGTGTGCTGAAAGTGTCAAAACATGTTTTTCAGCAGAAATAAACATGTTTCTGCAAGTTTGGTCAACCCCATGTAAGTTATGGGGCAGTAACAGTACACTTTTCAAAACGTGTTTTTCAGCCCGAAATAAACGCGTTTTTTCAGACAACTGAATACCCATGTAGCAGCAAGTCTCAGAAGAGCCCACACACTCAGCTCTTAACCCCAGTGTGCAGAAAGGGTCAAAACGTGTTTTTCAGCAGAAATAAACATGTTTCTGCAAGTTTGGTCAACCCCATGTAAGTTATGGGGCAGTAACAGAACACTCTGCAAAACGTGTTTTTCAGCCCGAAATAAACGCGTTTTTTCAGACAACTGAATCCCCATGTAGCAGCAAGGCTCAGAAGAGCCCACACACTCAGATCTTAACCCCAGTGTGCAGAAAGGTTCAAAACATGTTTTTCAGCAGAAATAAACATGTTTCTGCAAGTTTGGTCAACCCCATGTAAGTTATGGGGCAGTAACAGTACACTTTTCAAAACGTGTTTTTCAGCCCGAAATAAACGCGTTTTTTCAGACAACTGAATACCCATGTAGCAACAAGGCTCAGAAGAGCCCACACACTCAGATCTTAACCCCAGTGTGCAGAAAGGGTCAAAACGTGTTTTTCAGCAGAAATAAACATGTTTCTGCAAGTTTGGTCAACCCCATGTAAGTTATGGGGCAGTAACAGTACACTTTTCAAAACGTGTTTTTAAGCCCGAAATAAACGCGTTTTTTCAGACAACTGAATCCCCATGTAGCAACAAGGCTCAGAAGAGCCCACACACTCAGATCTTAACCCCAGTGTGCTGAAAGTGTCAAAACATGTTTTTCAGCAGAAATAAACATGTTTCTGCAAGTTTGGTCAACCCCATGTAAGTTATGGGGCAGTAACAGTACACTTTTCAAAACGTGTTTTTCAGCCCGAAATAAACGCGTTTTTTCAGACAACTGAATCCCCATGTAGCAACAAGGCTCAGAAGAGCCCACACACTCAGATCTTAACCCCAGTGTGCTGAAAGTGTCAAAACATGTTTTTCAGCAGAAATAAACATGTTTCTGCAAGTTTGGTCAACCCCATGTAAGTTATGGGGCAGTAACAGTACACTTTTCAAAACGTGTTTTTCAGCCCGAAATAAATGCGTTTTTTCAGACAACTGAATCCCCATGTAGCAACAAGGCTCAGAAGAGCCCACACACTCAGATCTTAACCCCAGTGTGCTGAAAGTGTCAAAACATGTTTTTCAGCAGAAATAAACATGTTTCTGCAAGTTTGGTCAACCCCATGTAAGTTATGGGGCAGTAACAGTACACTTTTCAAAACGTGTTTTTCAGCCCGAAATAAACGCGTTTTTTCAGACAACTGAATCCCCATGTAGCAGCAAGGCTCAGAAGAGCCCACACACTCAGATCTTAACCCCAGTGTGCTGAAAGTGTCAAAACATGTTTTTCAGCAGAAATAAACATGTTTCTGCAAGTTTGGTCAACCCCATGTAAGTTATGGGGCAGTAACAGTACACTTTTCAAAACGTGTTTTTCAGCCCGAAATAAACGCGTTTTTTCAGACAACTGAATCCCCATGTAGCAACAAGGCTCAGAAGAGCCCACACACTCAGATCTTAACCCCAGTGTGCAGAAAGGGTCAAAACGTGTTTTTCAGCAGAAATAAACATGTTTCTGCAAGTTTGGTCAACCCCATGTAAGTTATGGGGCAGTAACAGTACACTTTTCAAAACGTGTTTTTCAGCCTGAAATAAACGCGTTTTTTCAGACAACTGAATCCCCATGTAGCAACAAGGCTCAGAAGAGCCCACACACTCAGATCTTAACCCCAGTGTGCAGAAAGGGTCAAAACGTGTTTTTCAGCAGAAATAAACATGTTTCTGCAAGTTTGGTCAACCCCATGTAAGTTATGGGGCAGTAACAGTACACTCTGCAAAACGTGTTTTTCAGCCCGAAATAAACGCGTTTTTTCAGACAACTGAATCCCCATGTAGCAACAAGGCTCAGAAGAGCCCACACACTCAGATCTTAACCCCAGTGTGCTGAAAGTGTCAAAACATGTTTTTCAGCAGAAATAAACATGTTTCTGCAAGTTTGGTCAACCCCATGTAAGTTATGGGGCAGTAACAGTACACTTTTCAAAACGTGTTTTTCAGCCCGAAATAAACGCGTTTTTTAAGACAACTGAATCCCCATGTAGCAGCAAGGCTCAGAAGAGCCCACACACTCAGATCTTAACCCCAGTGTGCTGAAAGTGTCAAAACATGTTTTTCAGCAGAAATAAACATGTTTCTGCAAGTTTGGTCAACCCCATGTAAGTTATGGGGCAGTAACAGTACACTTTTCAAAACGTGTTTTTCAGCCCGAAATAAACGCGTTTTTTCAGACAACTGAATCCCCATGTAGCAACAAGGCTCAGAAGAGCCCACACACTCAGATCTTAACCCCAGTGTGCTGAAAGTGTCAAAACATGTTTTTCAGCAGAAATAAACATGTTTCTGCAAGTTTGGTCAACCCTATGTAAGTTATGGGGCAGTAACAGTACACTTTTCAAAACGTGTTTTTCAGCCCGAAATAAACGCGTTTTTTCAGACAACTGAATACCCATGTAGCAGCAAGGCTCAGAAGAGCCCACACACTCAGATCTTAACCCCAGTGTGCTGAAAGTGTCAAAACATGTTTTTCAGCAGAAATAAACATGTTTCTGCAAGTTTGGTCAACAACATGTAAGTTATGGGGCAGTAACAGTACACTTTTCAAAACGTGTTTTTCAGCCCGAAATAAACGCGTTTTTTCAGACAACTGAATCCCCATGTAGCAACAAGGCTCAGAAGAGCCCACACACTCAGATCTTAACCCCAGTGTGCTGAAAGTGTCAAAACATGTTTTTCAGCAGAAATAAACATGTTTCTGCAAGTTTGGTCAACCCCATGTAAGTTATGGGGCAGTAACAGTACACTTTTCAAAACGTGTTTTTCAGCCCGAAATAAACGCGTTTTTTCAGACAACTGAATCCCCATGTAGCAGCAAGGCTCAGAAGAGCCCACACACTCAGATCTTAACCCCAGTGTGCTGAAAGTGTCAAAACATGTTTTTCAGCAGAAATAAACATGTTTCTGCAAGTTTGGTCAACCCCATGTAAGTTATGGGGCAGTAACAGTACACTTTTCAAAACGTGTTTTTCAGCCCGAAATAAACGCGTTTTTTCAGACAACTGAATCCCCATGTAGCAGCAAGGCTCAGAAGAGCCCACACACTCAGATCTTAACCCCAGTGTGCTGAAAGTGTCAAAACATGTTTTTCAGCAGAAATAAACATGTTTCTGCAAGTTTGGTCAACCCCATGAAAGTTATGGGGCAGTAACAGTACACTTTTCAAAACGTGTTTTTCAGCCCGAAATAAGCGCGTTTTTTCAGACAACTGAATCCCCATGTAGCAACAAGGCTCAGAAGAGCCCACACACTCAGATCTTAACCCCAGTGTGCTGAAAGTGTCAAAACATGTTTTTCAGCAGAAATAAACATGTTTCTGCAAGTTTGGTCAACCCCATGTAAGTTATGGGGCAGTAACAGTACACTTTTCAAAACGTGTTTTTCAGCCCGAAATAAACGCGTTTTTTCAGACAACTGAATACCCATGTAGCAGCAAGGCTCAGAAGAGCCCACACACTCAGATCTTAACCCCAGTGTGCTGAAAGTGTCAAAACATGTTTTTCAGCAGAAATAAACATGTTTCTGCAAGTTTGGTCAACCCCATGTAAGTTATGGGGCAGTAACAGTACACTTTTCAAAACGTGTTTTTCAGCCCGAAATAAACGCGTTTTTTCAGACAACTGAATACCCATGTAGCAGCAAGTCTCAGAAGAGCCCACACACTCAGCTCTTAACCCCAGTGTGCAGAAAGGGTCAAAACGTGTTTTTCAGCAGAAATAAACATGTTTCTGCAAGTTTGGTCAACCCCATGTAAGTTATGGGGCAGTAACAGAACACTCTGCAAAACGTGTTTTTCAGCCCGAAATAAACGCGTTTTTTCAGACAACTGAATCCCCATGTAGCAGCAAGGCTCAGAAGAGCCCACACACTCAGATCTTAACCCCAGTGTGCTGAAAGTGTCAAAACATGTTTTTCAGCAGAAATAAACATGTTTCTGCAGGTTTGGTCAACCCCATGTAAGTTATGGGGCAGTAACAGTACACTTTTCAAAACGTGTTTTTCAGCCCGAAATAAACGCGTTTTTTCAGACAACTGAATCCCCATGTAGCAGCAAGTCTCAGAAGAGCCCACACACTCAGCTCTTAACACCAGTGTGCAGAAAGGGTCAAAACGTGTTTTTCAGCAGAAATAAACATGTTTCTGCAAGTTTGGTCAACCCCATGTAAGTTATGGGGCAGTAACAGTACACTCTGCAAAACGTGTTTTTCAGCCCGAAATAAACGCGTTTTTTCAGACAACTGAATCCCCATGTAGCAGCAAGGCTCAGAAGAGCCCACACACTCAGATCTTAACCCCAGTGTGCAGAAAGGTTCAAAACATGTTTTTCAGCAGAAATAAACATGTTTCTGCAAGTTTGGTCAACCCCATGTAAGTTATGGGGCAGTAACAGTACACTTTTCAAAACGTGTTTTTCAGCCCGAAATAAACGCGTTTTTTCAGACAACTGAATCCCCATGTAGCAACAAGGCTCAGAAGAGCCCACACACTCAGATCTTAACCCCAGTGTGCTGAAAGTGTCAAAACATGTTTTTCAGCAGAAATAAACATGTTTCTGCAAGTTTGGTCAACCCCATGTAAGTTATGGGGCAGTAACAGTACACTTTTCAAAACGTGTTTTTCAGCCCGAAATAAACGCGTTTTTTCAGACAACTGAATCCCCATGTAGCAGCAAGGCTCAGAAGAGCCCACACACTCAGATCTTAACCCCAGTGTGCTGAAAGTGTCAAAACATGTTTTTCAGTAGAAATAAACATGTTTCTGCAAGTTTGGTCAACCCCATGTAAGTTATGGGGCAGTAACAGAACACTCTGCAAAACGTGTTTTTCAGCCCGAAATAAACGCGTTTTTTCAGACAACTGAATCCCCATGTAGCAGCAAGGCTCAGAAGAGCCCACACACTCAGATCTTAACCCCAGTGTGCTGAAAGTGTCAAAACATGTTTTTCAGCAGAAATAAACATGTTTCTGCAGGTTTGGTCAACCCCATGTAAGTTATGGGGCAGTAACAGTACACTTTTCAAAACGTGTTTTTCAGCCCGAAATAAACGCGTTTTTTCAGACAACTGAATCCCCATGTAGCAGCAAGTCTCAGAAGAGCCCACACACTCAGCTCTTAACACCAGTGTGCAGAAAGGGTCAAAACGTGTTTTTCAGCAGAAATAAACATGTTTCTGCAAGTTTGGTCAACCCCATGTAAGTTATGGGGCAGTAACAGTACACTCTGCAAAACGTGTTTTTCAGCCCGAAATAAACGCGTTTTTTCAGACAACTGAATCCCCATGTAGCAGCAAGGCTCAGAAGAGCCCACACACTCAGATCTTAACCCCAGTGTGCAGAAAGGTTCAAAACATGTTTTTCAGCAGAAATAAACATGTTTCTGCAAGTTTGGTCAACCCCATGTAAGTTATGGGGCAGTAACAGTACACTTTTCAAAACGTGTTTTTCAGCCCGAAATAAACGCGTTTTTTCAGACAACTGAATCCCCATGTAGCAACAAGGCTCAGAAGAGCCCACACACTCAGATCTTAACCCCAGTGTGCTGAAAGTGTCAAAACATGTTTTTCAGCAGAAATAAACATGTTTCTGCAAGTTTGGTCAACCCCATGTAAGTTATGGGGCAGTAACAGTACACTTTTCAAAACGTGTTTTTCAGCCCGAAATAAACGCGTTTTTTCAGACAACTGAATCCCCATGTAGCAGCAAGGCTCAGAAGAGCCCACACACTCAGATCTTAACCCCAGTGTGCTGAAAGTGTCAAAACATGTTTTTCAGTAGAAATAAACATGTTTCTGCAAGTTTGGTCAACCCCATGTAAGTTATGGGGCAGTAACAGAACACTCTGCAAAACGTGTTTTTCAGCCCGAAATAAACGCGTTTTTTCAGACAACTGAATCCCCATGTAGCAGCAAGGCTCAGAAGAGCCCACACACTCAGATCTTAACCCCAGTGTGCTGAAAGTGTCAAAACATGTTTTTCAGCAGAAATAAACATGTTTCTGCAGGTTTGGTCAACCCCATGTAAGTTATGGGGCAGTAACAGTACACTTTTCAAAACGTGTTTTTCAGCCCGAAATAAACGCGTTTTTTCAGACAACTGAATCCCCATGTAGCAGCAAGTCTCAGAAGAGCCCACACACTCAGCTCTTAACACCAGTGTGCAGAAAGGGTCAAAACGTGTTTTTCAGCAGAAATAAACATGTTTCTGCAAGTTTGGTCAACCCCATGTAAGTTATGGGGCAGTAACAGTACACTCTGCAAAACGTGTTTTTCAGCCCGAAATAAACGCGTTTTTTCAGACAACTGAATCCCCATGTAGCAGCAAGGCTCAGAAGAGCCCACACACTCAGATCTTAACCCCAGTGTGCAGAAAGGTTCAAAACATGTTTTTCAGCAGAAATAAACATGTTTCTGCAAGTTTGGTCAACCCCATGTAAGTTATGGGGCAGTAACAGTACACTTTTCAAAACGTGTTTTTCAGCCCGAAATAAACGCGTTTTTTCAGACAACTGAATACCCATGTAGCAACAAGGCTCAGAAGAGCCCACACACTCAGATCTTAACCCCAGTGTGCAGAAAGGGTCAAAACGTGTTTTTCAGCAGAAATAAACATGTTTCTGCAAGTTTGGTCAACCCCATGTAAGTTATGGGGCAGTAACAGTACACTTTTCAAAACGTGTTTTTAAGCCCGAAATAAACGCGTTTTTTCAGACAACTGAATCCCCATGTAGCAACAAGGCTCAGAAGAGCCCACACACTCAGATCTTAACCCCAGTGTGCTGAAAGTGTCAAAACATGTTTTTCAGCAGAAATAAACATGTTTCTGCAAGTTTGGTCAACCCCATGTAAGTTATGGGGCAGTAACAGTACACTTTTCAAAACGTGTTTTTCAGCCCGAAATAAACGCGTTTTTTCAGACAACTGAATCCCCATGTAGCAACAAGGCTCAGAAGAGCCCACACACTCAGATCTTAACCCCAGTGTGCTGAAAGTGTCAAAACATGTTTTTCAGCAGAAATAAACATGTTTCTGCAAGTTTGGTCAACCCCATGTAAGTTATGGGGCAGTAACAGTACACTTTTCAAAACGTGTTTTTCAGCCCGAAATAAATGCGTTTTTTCAGACAACTGAATCCCCATGTAGCAACAAGGCTCAGAAGAGCCCACACACTCAGATCTTAACCCCAGTGTGCTGAAAGTGTCAAAACATGTTTTTCAGCAGAAATAAACATGTTTCTGCAAGTTTGGTCAACCCCATGTAAGTTATGGGGCAGTAACAGTACACTTTTCAAAACGTGTTTTTCAGCCCGAAATAAACGCGTTTTTTCAGACAACTGAATCCCCATGTAGCAGCAAGGCTCAGAAGAGCCCACACACTCAGATCTTAACCCCAGTGTGCTGAAAGTGTCAAAACATGTTTTTCAGCAGAAATAAACATGTTTCTGCAAGTTTGGTCAACCCCATGTAAGTTATGGGGCAGTAACAGTACACTTTTCAAAACGTGTTTTTCAGCCCGAAATAAACGCGTTTTTTCAGACAACTGAATCCCCATGTAGCAACAAGGCTCAGAAGAGCCCACACACTCAGATCTTAACCCCAGTGTGCAGAAAGGGTCAAAACGTGTTTTTCAGCAGAAATAAACATGTTTCTGCAAGTTTGGTCAACCCCATGTAAGTTATGGGGCAGTAACAGTACACTTTTCAAAACGTGTTTTTCAGCCTGAAATAAACGCGTTTTTTCAGACAACTGAATCCCCATGTAGCAACAAGGCTCAGAAGAGCCCACACACTCAGATCTTAACCCCAGTGTGCAGAAAGGGTCAAAACGTGTTTTTCAGCAGAAATAAACATGTTTCTGCAAGTTTGGTCAACCCCATGTAAGTTATGGGGCAGTAACAGTACACTCTGCAAAACGTGTTTTTCAGCCCGAAATAAACGCGTTTTTTCAGACAACTGAATCCCCATGTAGCAGCAAGGCTCAGAAGAGCCCACACACTCAGATCTTAACCCCAGTGTGCTGAAAGTGTCAAAACATGTTTTTCAGCAGAAATAAACATGTTTCTGCAAGTTTGGTCAACCCCATGTAAGTTATGGGGCAGTAACAGTACACTTTTCAAAACGTGTTTTTCAGCCCGAAATAAACGCGTTTTTTCAGACAACTGAATCCCCATGTAGCAACAAGGCTCAGAAGAGCCCACACACTCAGATCTTAACCCCAGTGTGCTGAAAGTGTCAAAACATGTTTTTCAGCAGAAATAAACATGTTTCTGCAAGTTTGGTCAACCCCATGTAAGTTATGGGGCAGTAACAGTACACTTTTCAAAACGTGTTTTTCAGCCCGAAATAAACGCGTTTTTTAAGACAACTGAATCCCCATGTAGCAGCAAGGCTCAGAAGAGCCCACACACTCAGATCTTAACCCCAGTGTGCTGAAAGTGTCAAAACATGTTTTTCAGCAGAAATAAACATGTTTCTGCAAGTTTGGTCAACCCCATGTAAGTTATGGGGCAGTAACAGTACACTTTTCAAAACGTGTTTTTCAGCCCGAAATACACGCGTTTTTTCAGACAACTGAATCCCCATGTAGCAACAAGGCTCAGAAGAGCCCACACACTCAGATCTTAACCCCAGTGTGCTGAAAGTGTCAAAACATGTTTTTCAGCAGAAATAAACATGTTTCTGCAAGTTTGGTCAACCCTATGTAAGTTATGGGGCAGTAACAGTACACTTTTCAAAACGTGTTTTTCAGCCCGAAATAAACGCGTTTTTTCAGACAACTGAATACCCATGTAGCAGCAAGGCTCAGAAGAGCCCACACACTCAGATCTTAACCCCAGTGTGCTGAAAGTGTCAAAACATGTTTTTCAGCAGAAATAAACATGTTTCTGCAAGTTTGGTCAACAACATGTAAGTTATGGGGCAGTAACAGTACACTTTTCAAAACGTGTTTTTCAGCCCGAAATAAACGCGTTTTTTCAGACAACTGAATCCCCATGTAGCAACAAGGCTCAGAAGAGCCCACACACTCAGATCTTAACCCCAGTGTGCTGAAAGTGTCAAAACATGTTTTTCAGCAGAAATAAACATGTTTCTGCAAGTTTGGTCAACCCCATGTAAGTTATGGGGCAGTAACAGTACACTTTTCAAAACGTGTTTTTCAGCCCGAAATAAACGCGTTTTTTCAGACAACTGAATCCCCATGTAGCAGCAAGGCTCAGAAGAGCCCACACACTCAGATCTTAACCCCAGTGTGCTGAAAGTGTCAAAACATGTTTTTCAGCAGAAATAAACATGTTTCTGCAAGTTTGGTCAACCCCATGTAAGTTATGGGGCAGTAACAGTACACTTTTCAAAACGTGTTTTTCAGCCCGAAATAAACGCGTTTTTTCAGACAACTGAATCCCCATGTAGCAGCAAGGCTCAGAAGAGCCCACACACTCAGATCTTAACCCCAGTGTGCTGAAAGTGTCAAAACATGTTTTTCAGCAGAAATAAACATGTTTCTGCAAGTTTGGTCAACCCCATGAAAGTTATGGGGCAGTAACAGTACACTTTTCAAAACGTGTTTTTCAGCCCGAAATAAGCGCGTTTTTTCAGACAACTGAATCCCCATGTAGCAACAAGGCTCAGAAGAGCCCACACACTCAGATCTTAACCCCAGTGTGCTGAAAGTGTCAAAACATGTTTTTCAGCAGAAATAAACATGTTTCTGCAAGTTTGGTCAACCCCATGTAAGTTATGGGGCAGTAACAGTACACTTTTCAAAACGTGTTTTTCAGCCCGAAATAAACGCGTTTTTTCAGACAACTGAATACCCATGTAGCAGCAAGGCTCAGAAGAGCCCACACACTCAGATCTTAACCCCAGTGTGCTGAAAGTGTCAAAACATGTTTTTCAGCAGAAATAAACATGTTTCTGCAAGTTTGGTCAACCCCATGTAAGTTATGGGGCAGTAACAGTACACTTTTCAAAACGTGTTTTTCAGCCCGAAATAAACGCGTTTTTTCAGACAACTGAATACCCATGTAGCAGCAAGTCTCAGAAGAGCCCACACACTCAGCTCTTAACCCCAGTGTGCAGAAAGGGTCAAAACGTGTTTTTCAGCAGAAATAAACATGTTTCTGCAAGTTTGGTCAACCCCATGTAAGTTATGGGGCAGTAACAGTACACTCTGCAAAACGTGTTTTTCAGCCCGAAATAAACGCGTTTTTTCAGACAACTGAATCCCCATGTAGCAGCAAGGCTCAGAAGAGCCCACACACTCAGATCTTAACCCCAGTGTGCAGAAAGGTTCAAAACATGTTTTTCAGCAGAAATAAACATGTTTCTGCAGGTTTGGTCAACCCCATGTAAGTTATGGGGCAGTAACAGTACACTTTTCAAAACGTGTTTTTCAGCCCGAAATAAACGCGTTTTTTCAGACAACTGAATCCCCATGTAGCAGCAAGTCTCAGAAGAGCCCACACACTCAGCTCTTAACACCAGTGTGCAGAAAGGGTCAAAACGTGTTTTTCAGCAGAAATAAACATGTTTCTGCAAGTTTGGTCAACCCCATGTAAGTTATGGGGCAGTAACAGTACACTCTGCAAAACGTGTTTTTCAGCCCGAAATAAACGCGTTTTTTCAGACAACTGAATCCCCATGTAGCAGCAAGGCTCAGAAGAGCCCACACACTCAGATCTTAACCCCAGTGTGCAGAAAGGTTCAAAACATGTTTTTCAGCAGAAATAAACATGTTTCTGCAAGTTTGGTCAACCCCATGTAAGTTATGGGGCAGTAACAGTACACTTTTCAAAACGTGTTTTTCAGCCCGAAATAAACGCGTTTTTTCAGACAACTGAATCCCCATGTAGCAACAAGGCTCAGAAGAGCCCACACACTCAGATCTTAACCCCAGTGTGCTGAAAGTGTCAAAACATGTTTTTCAGCAGAAATAAACATGTTTCTGCAAGTTTGGTCAACCCCATGTAAGTTATGGGGCAGTAACAGTACACTTTTCAAAACGTGTTTTTCAGCCCGAAATAAACGCGTTTTTTCAGACAACTGAATCCCCATGTAGCAGCAAGGCTCAGAAGAGCCCACACACTCAGATCTTAACCCCAGTGTGCTGAAAGTGTCAAAACATGTTTTTCAGTAGAAATAAACATGTTTCTGCAAGTTTGGTCAACCCCATGTAAGTTATGGGGCAGTAACAGAACACTCTGCAAAACGTGTTTTTCAGCCCGAAATAAACGCGTTTTTTCAGACAACTGAATCCCCATGTAGCAGCAAGGCTCAGAAGAGCCCACACACTCAGATCTTAACCCCAGTGTGCTGAAAGTGTCAAAACATGTTTTTCAGCAGAAATAAACATGTTTCTGCAGGTTTGGTCAACCCCATGTAAGTTATGGGGCAGTAACAGTACACTTTTCAAAACGTGTTTTTCAGCCCGAAATAAACGCGTTTTTTCAGACAACTGAATCCCCATGTAGCAGCAAGTCTCAGAAGAGCCCACACACTCAGCTCTTAACACCAGTGTGCAGAAAGGGTCAAAACGTGTTTTTCAGCAGAAATAAACATGTTTCTGCAAGTTTGGTCAACCCCATGTAAGTTATGGGGCAGTAACAGTACACTCTGCAAAACGTGTTTTTCAGCCCGAAATAAACGCATTTTTTCAGACAACTGAATCCCCATGTAGCAGCAAGGCTCAGAAGAGCCCACACACTCAGATCTTAACCCCAGTGTGCAGAAAGGTTCAAAACATGTTTTTCAGCAGAAATAAACATGTTTCTGCAAGTTTGGTCAACCCCATGTAAGTTATGGGGCAGTAACAGTACACTTTTCAAAACGTGTTTTTCAGCCCGAAATAAACGCGTTTTTTCAGACAACTGAATCCCCATGTAGCAACAAGGCTCAGAAGAGCCCACACACTCAGATCTTAACCCCAGTGTGCTGAAAGTGTCAAAACATGTTTTTCAGCAGAAATAAACATGTTTCTGCAAGTTTGGTCAACCCCATGTAAGTTATGGGGCAGTAACAGTACACTTTTCAAAACGTGTTTTTCAGCCCGAAATAAACGCGTTTTTTCAGACAACTGAATCCCCATGTAGCAGCAAGGCTCAGAAGAGCCCACACACTCAGATCTTAACCCCAGTGTGCTGAAAGTGTCAAAACATGTTTTTCAGTAGAAATAAACATGTTTCTGCAAGTTTGGTCAACCCCATGTAAGTTATGGGGCAGTAACAGAACACTCTGCAAAACGTGTTTTTCAGCCCGAAATAAACGCGTTTTTTCAGACAACTGAATCCCCATGTAGCAGCAAGGCTCAGAAGAGCCCACACACTCAGATCTTAACCCCAGTGTGCTGAAAGTGTCAAAACATGTTTTTCAGCAGAAATAAACATGTTTCTGCAGGTTTGGTCAACCCCATGTAAGTTATGGGGCAGTAACAGTACACTTTTCAAAACGTGTTTTTCAGCCCGAAATAAACGCGTTTTTTCAGACAACTGAATCCCCATGTAGCAGCAAGTCTCAGAAGAGCCCACACACTCAGCTCTTAACACCAGTGTGCAGAAAGGGTCAAAACGTGTTTTTCAGCAGAAATAAACATGTTTCTGCAAGTTTGGTCAACCCCATGTAAGTTATGGGGCAGTAACAGTACACTCTGCAAAACGTGTTTTTCAGCCCGAAATAAACGCGTTTTTTCAGACAACTGAATCCCCATGTAGCAGCAAGGCTCAGAAGAGCCCACACACTCAGATCTTAACCCCAGTGTGCAGAAAGGTTCAAAACATGTTTTTCAGCAGAAATAAACATGTTTCTGCAAGTTTGGTCAACCCCATGTAAGTTATGGGGCAGTAACAGTACACTTTTCAAAACGTGTTTTTCAGCCCGAAATAAACGCGTTTTTTCAGACAACTGAATACCCATGTAGCAACAAGGCTCAGAAGAGCCCACACACTCAGATCTTAACCCCAGTGTGCAGAAAGGGTCAAAACGTGTTTTTCAGCAGAAATAAACATGTTTCTGCAAGTTTGGTCAACCCCATGTAAGTTATGGGGCAGTAACAGTACACTTTTCAAAACGTGTTTTTAAGCCCGAAATAAACGCGTTTTTTCAGACAACTGAATCCCCATGTAGCAACAAGGCTCAGAAGAGCCCACACACTCAGATCTTAACCCCAGTGTGCTGAAAGTGTCAAAACATGTTTTTCAGCAGAAATAAACATGTTTCTGCAAGTTTGGTCAACCCCATGTAAGTTATGGGGCAGTAACAGTACACTTTTCAAAACGTGTTTTTCAGCCCGAAATAAACGCGTTTTTTCAGACAACTGAATCCCCATGTAGCAACAAGGCTCAGAAGAGCCCACACACTCAGATCTTAACCCCAGTGTGCTGAAAGTGTCAAAACATGTTTTTCAGCAGAAATAAACATGTTTCTGCAAGTTTGGTCAACCCCATGTAAGTTATGGGGCAGTAACAGTACACTTTTCAAAACGTGTTTTTCAGCCCGAAATAAATGCGTTTTTTCAGACAACTGAATCCCCATGTAGCAACAAGGCTCAGAAGAGCCCACACACTCAGATCTTAACCCCAGTGTGCTGAAAGTGTCAAAACATGTTTTTCAGCAGAAATAAACATGTTTCTGCAAGTTTGGTCAACCCCATGTAAGTTATGGGGCAGTAACAGTACACTTTTCAAAACGTGTTTTTCAGCCCGAAATAAACGCGTTTTTTCAGACAACTGAATCCCCATGTAGCAGCAAGGCTCAGAAGAGCCCACACACTCAGATCTTAACCCCAGTGTGCTGAAAGTGTCAAAACATGTTTTTCAGCAGAAATAAACATGTTTCTGCAAGTTTGGTCAACCCCATGTAAGTTATGGGGCAGTAACAGTACACTTTTCAAAACGTGTTTTTCAGCCCGAAATAAACGCGTTTTTTCAGACAACTGAATCCCCATGTAGCAACAAGGCTCAGAAGAGCCCACACACTCAGATCTTAACCCCAGTGTGCAGAAAGGGTCAAAACGTGTTTTTCAGCAGAAATAAACATGTTTCTGCAAGTTTGGTCAACCCCATGTAAGTTATGGGGCAGTAACAGTACACTTTTCAAAACGTGTTTTTCAGCCTGAAATAAACGCGTTTTTTCAGACAACTGAATCCCCATGTAGCAACAAGGCTCAGAAGAGCCCACACACTCAGATCTTAACCCCAGTGTGCAGAAAGGGTCAAAACGTGTTTTTCAGCAGAAATAAACATGTTTCTGCAAGTTTGGTCAACCCCATGTAAGTTATGGGGCAGTAACAGTACACTCTGCAAAACGTGTTTTTCAGCCCGAAATAAACGCGTTTTTTCAGACAACTGAATCCCCATGTAGCAGCAAGGCTCAGAAGAGCCCACACACTCAGATCTTAACCCCAGTGTGCTGAAAGTGTCAAAACATGTTTTTCAGCAGAAATAAACATGTTTCTGCAAGTTTGGTCAACCCCATGTAAGTTATGGGGCAGTAACAGTACACTTTTCAAAACGTGTTTTTCAGCCCGAAATAAACGCGTTTTTTCAGACAACTGAATCCCCATGTAGCAACAAGGCTCAGAAGAGCCCACACACTCAGATCTTAACCCCAGTGTGCTGAAAGTGTCAAAACATGTTTTTCAGCAGAAATAAACATGTTTCTGCAAGTTTGGTCAACCCCATGTAAGTTATGGGGCAGTAACAGTACACTTTTCAAAACGTGTTTTTCAGCCCGAAATAAACGCGTTTTTTAAGACAACTGAATCCCCATGTAGCAGCAAGGCTCAGAAGAGCCCACACACTCAGATCTTAACCCCAGTGTGCTGAAAGTGTCAAAACATGTTTTTCAGCAGAAATAAACATGTTTCTGCAAGTTTGGTCAACCCCATGTAAGTTATGGGGCAGTAACAGTACACTTTTCAAAACGTGTTTTTCAGCCCGAAATACACGCGTTTTTTCAGACAACTGAATCCCCATGTAGCAACAAGGCTCAGAAGAGCCCACACACTCAGATCTTAACCCCAGTGTGCTGAAAGTGTCAAAACATGTTTTTCAGCAGAAATAAACATGTTTCTGCAAGTTTGGTCAACCCTATGTAAGTTATGGGGCAGTAACAGTACACTTTTCAAAACGTGTTTTTCAGCCCGAAATAAACGCGTTTTTTCAGACAACTGAATACCCATGTAGCAGCAAGGCTCAGAAGAGCCCACACACTCAGATCTTAACCCCAGTGTGCTGAAAGTGTCAAAACATGTTTTTCAGCAGAAATAAACATGTTTCTGCAAGTTTGGTCAACAACATGTAAGTTATGGGGCAGTAACAGTACACTTTTCAAAACGTGTTTTTCAGCCCGAAATAAACGCGTTTTTTCAGACAACTGAATCCCCATGTAGCAACAAGGCTCAGAAGAGCCCACACACTCAGATCTTAACCCCAGTGTGCTGAAAGTGTCAAAACATGTTTTTCAGCAGAAATAAACATGTTTCTGCAAGTTTGGTCAACCCCATGTAAGTTATGGGGCAGTAACAGTACACTTTTCAAAACGTGTTTTTCAGCCCGAAATAAACGCGTTTTTTCAGACAACTGAATCCCCATGTAGCAGCAAGGCTCAGAAGAGCCCACACACTCAGATCTTAACCCCAGTGTGCTGAAAGTGTCAAAACATGTTTTTCAGCAGAAATAAACATGTTTCTGCAAGTTTGGTCAACCCCATGTAAGTTATGGGGCAGTAACAGTACACTTTTCAAAACGTGTTTTTCAGCCCGAAATAAACGCGTTTTTTCAGACAACTGAATCCCCATGTAGCAGCAAGGCTCAGAAGAGCCCACACACTCAGATCTTAACCCCAGTGTGCTGAAAGTGTCAAAACATGTTTTTCAGCAGAAATAAACATGTTTCTGCAAGTTTGGTCAACCCCATGAAAGTTATGGGGCAGTAACAGTACACTTTTCAAAACGTGTTTTTCAGCCCGAAATAAGCGCGTTTTTTCAGACAACTGAATCCCCATGTAGCAACAAGGCTCAGAAGAGCCCACACACTCAGATCTTAACCCCAGTGTGCTGAAAGTGTCAAAACATGTTTTTCAGCAGAAATAAACATGTTTCTGCAAGTTTGGTCAACCCCATGTAAGTTATGGGGCAGTAACAGTACACTTTTCAAAACGTGTTTTTCAGCCCGAAATAAACGCGTTTTTTCAGACAACTGAATACCCATGTAGCAGCAAGGCTCAGAAGAGCCCACACACTCAGATCTTAACCCCAGTGTGCTGAAAGTGTCAAAACATGTTTTTCAGCAGAAATAAACATGTTTCTGCAAGTTTGGTCAACCCCATGTAAGTTATGGGGCAGTAACAGTACACTTTTCAAAACGTGTTTTTCAGCCCGAAATAAACGCGTTTTTTCAGACAACTGAATACCCATGTAGCAGCAAGTCTCAGAAGAGCCCACACACTCAGCTCTTAACCCCAGTGTGCAGAAAGGGTCAAAACGTGTTTTTCAGCAGAAATAAACATGTTTCTGCAAGTTTGGTCAACCCCATGTAAGTTATGGGGCAGTAACAGAACACTCTGCAAAACGTGTTTTTCAGCCCGAAATAAACGCGTTTTTTCAGACAACTGAATCCCCATGTAGCAGCAAGGCTCAGAAGAGCCCACACACTCAGATCTTAACCCCAGTGTGCTGAAAGTGTCAAAACATGTTTTTCAGCAGAAATAAACATGTTTCTGCAGGTTTGGTCAACCCCATGTAAGTTATGGGGCAGTAACAGTACACTTTTCAAAACGTGTTTTTCAGCCCGAAATAAACGCGTTTTTTCAGACAACTGAATCCCCATGTAGCAGCAAGTCTCAGAAGAGCCCACACACTCAGCTCTTAACACCAGTGTGCAGAAAGGGTCAAAACGTGTTTTTCAGCAGAAATAAACATGTTTCTGCAAGTTTGGTCAACCCCATGTAAGTTATGGGGCAGTAACAGTACACTCTGCAAAACGTGTTTTTCAGCCCGAAATAAACGCGTTTTTTCAGACAACTGAATCCCCATGTAGCAGCAAGGCTCAGAAGAGCCCACACACTCAGATCTTAACCCCAGTGTGCAGAAAGGTTCAAAACATGTTTTTCAGCAGAAATAAACATGTTTCTGCAAGTTTGGTCAACCCCATGTAAGTTATGGGGCAGTAACAGTACACTTTTCAAAACGTGTTTTTCAGCCCGAAATAAACGCGTTTTTTCAGACAACTGAATCCCCATGTAGCAACAAGGCTCAGAAGAGCCCACACACTCAGATCTTAACCCCAGTGTGCTGAAAGTGTCAAAACATGTTTTTCAGCAGAAATAAACATGTTTCTGCAAGTTTGGTCAACCCCATGTAAGTTATGGGGCAGTAACAGTACACTTTTCAAAACGTGTTTTTCAGCCCGAAATAAACGCGTTTTTTCAGACAACTGAATCCCCATGTAGCAGCAAGGCTCAGAAGAGCCCACACACTCAGATCTTAACCCCAGTGTGCTGAAAGTGTCAAAACATGTTTTTCAGTAGAAATAAACATGTTTCTGCAAGTTTGGTCAACCCCATGTAAGTTATGGGGCAGTAACAGTACACTTTTCAAAACGTGTTTTTCAGCCCGAAATAAACGCGTTTTTTCAGACAACTGAATCCCCATGTAGCAACAAGGCTCAGAAGAGCCCACACACTCAGATCTTAACCCTAGTGTGCTGAAAGTGTCAAAACATGTTTTTCAGCAGAAATAAACATGTTTCTGCAAGTTTGGTCAACCCCATGAAAGTTATGGGGCAGTAACAGTACACTTTTCAAAACGTGTTTTTCAGCCCGAAATAAGCGCGTTTTTTCAGACAACTGAATCCCCATGTAGCAGCAAGTCTCAGAAGAGCCCACACACTCAGCTCTTAACACCAGTGTGCAGAAAGGGTCAAAACGTGTTTTTCAGCAGAAATAAACATGTTTCTGCAAGTTTGGTCAACCCCATGTAAGTTATGGGGCAGTAACAGTACACTTTTCAAAACGTGTTTTTCAGCCCGAAATAAACGCGTTTTTTCAGACAACTGAATCCCCATGTAGCAACAAGGCTCAGAAGAGCCCACACACTCAGATCTTAACCCCAGTGTGCTGAAAGTGTCAAAACATGTTTTTCAGCAGAAATAAACATGTTTCTGCAAGTTTGGTCAACCCCATGTAAGTTATGGGGCAGTAACAGTACACTTTTCAAAACGTGTTTTTCAGCCCGAAATAAACGCGTTTTTTCAGACAACTGAATCCCCATGTAGCAGCAAGGCTCAGAAGAGCCCACACACTCAGATCTTAACCCCAGTGTGCTGAAAGTGTCAAAACATGTTTTTCAGTAGAAATAAACATGTTTCTGCAAGTTTGGTCAACCCCATGTAAGTTATGGGGCAGTAACAGTACACTTTTCAAAACGTGTTTTTCAGCCCGAAATAAACGCGTTTTTTCAGACAACTGAATCCCCATGTAGCAACAAGGCTCAGAAGAGCCCACACACTCAGATCTTAACCCTAGTGTGCTGAAAGTGTCAAAACATGTTTTTCAGCAGAAATAAACATGTTTCTGCAAGTTTGGTCAACCCCATGAAAGTTATGGGGCAGTAACAGTACACTTTTCAAAACGTGTTTTTCAGCCCGAAATAAGCGCGTTTTTTCAGACAACTGAATCCCCATGTAGCAACAAGGCTCAGAAGAGCCCACACACTCAGATCTTAACCCCAGTGTGCTGAAAGTGTCAAAACATGTTTTTTAGCAGAAATAAACATGTTTCTGCAAGTTTGGTCAACCCTATGTAAGTTATGGGGCAGTAACAGTACACTTTTCAAAACGTGTTTTTCAGCCCGAAATAAACGCGTTTTTTCAGACAACTGAATACCCATGTAGCAGCAAGGCTCAGAAGAGCCCACACACTCAGATCTTAACCCCAGTGTGCTGAAAGTGTCAAAACATGTTTTTCAGCAGAAATAAACATGTTTCTGCAAGTTTGGTCAACAACATGTAAGTTATGGGGCAGTAACAGTACACTTTTCAAAACGTGTTTTTCAGCCCGAAATAAACGCGTTTTTTCAGACAACTGAATCCCCATGTAGCAACAAGGCTCAGAAGAGCCCACACACTCAGATCTTAACCCCAGTGTGCTGAAAGTGTCAAAACATGTTTTTCAGCAGAAATAAACATGTTTCTGCAAGTTTGGTCAACCCCATGTAAGTTATGGGGCAGTAACAGTACACTTTTCAAAACGTGTTTTTCAGCCCGAAATAAACGCGTTTTTTCAGACAACTGAATCCCCATGTAGCAGCAAGGCTCAGAAGAGCCCACACACTCAGATCTTAACCCCAGTGTGCAGAAAGGGTCAAAACGTGTTTTTCAGCAGAAATAAACATGTTTCTGCAAGTTTGGTCAACCCCATGTAAGTTATGGGGCAGTAACAGTACACTCTGCAAAACGTGTTTTTCAGCCCGAAATAAACGCGTTTTTTCAGACAACTGAATCCCCATGTAGCAGCAAGGCTCAGAAGAGCCCACACACTCAGATCTTAACCCCAGTGTGCTGAAAGTGTCAAAACATGTTTTTCAGCAGAAATAAACATGTTTCTGCAAGTTTGGTCAACCCCATGTAAGTTATGGGGCAGTAACAGTACACTTTTCAAAACGTGTTTTTCAGCCCGAAATAAACGCGTTTTTTCAGACAACTGAATCCCCATGTAGCAACAAGGCTCAGAAGAGCCCACACACTCAGATCTTAACCCCAGTGTGCTGAAAGTGTCAAAACATGTTTTTCAGCAGAAATAAACATGTTTCTGCAAGTTTGGTCAACCCCATGTAAGTTATGGGGCAGTAACAGTACACTTTTCAAAACGTGTTTTTCAGCCCGAAATAAACGCGTTTTTTCAGACAACTGAATCCCCATGTAGCAACAAGGCTCAGAAGAGCCCACACACTCAGATCTTAACCCCAGTGTGCTGAAAGTGTCAAAACATGTTTTTCAGCAGAAATAAACATGTTTCTGCAAGTTTGGTCAACCCCATGTAAGTTATGGGGCAGTAACAGTACACTTTTCAAAACGTGTTTTTCAGCCCGAAATAAACGCGTTTTTTCAGACAACTGAATCCCCATGTAGCAACAAGGCTCAGAAGAGCCCACACACTCAGATCTTAACCCTAGTGTGCTGAAAGTGTCAAAACATGTTTTTCAGCAGAAATAAACATGTTTCTGCAAGTTTGGTCAACCCCATGTAAGTTATGGGGCAGTAACAGTACACTCTGCAAAACGTGTTTTTCAGCCCGAAATAAACGCGTTTTTTCAGACAACTGAATCCCCATGTAGCAGCAAGGCTCAGAAGAGCCCACACACTCAGATCTTAACCCCAGTGTGCTGAAAGTGTCAAAACATGTTTTTCAGCAGAAATAAACATGTTTCTGCAAGTTTGGTCAACCCCATGTAAGTTATGGGGCAGTAACAGTACACTTTTCAAAACGTGTTTTTCAGCCCGAAATAAACGCGTTTTTTCAGACAACTGAATCCCCATGTAGCAACAAGGCTCAGAAGAGCCCACACACTCAGATCTTAACCCCAGTGTGCTGAAAGTGTCAAAACATGTTTTTCAGCAGAAATAAACATGTTTCTGCAAGTTTGGTCAACCCCATGTAAGTTATGGGGCAGTAACAGTACACTTTTCAAAACGTGTTTTTCAGCCCGAAATAAACGCGTTTTTTCAGACAACTGAATCCCCATGTAGCAGCAAGGCTCAGAAGAGCCCACACACTCAGATCTTAACCCCAGTGTGCTGAAAGTGTCAAAACATGTTTTTCAGCAGAAATAAACATGTTTCTGCAAGTTTGGTCAACCCCATGTAAGTTATGGGGCAGTAACAGTACACTTTTCAAAACGTGTTTTTCAGCCCGAAATAAACGCGTTTTTTCAGACAACTGAATCCCCATGTAGCAACAAGGCTCAGAAGAGCCCACACACTCAGATCTTAACCCCAGTGTGCTGAAAGTGTCAAAACATGTTTTTCAGCAGAAATAAACATGTTTCTGCAAGTTTGGTCAACCCTATGTAAGTTATGGGGCAGTAACAGTACACTTTTCAAAACGTGTTTTTCAGCCCGAAATAAACGCGTTTTTTCAGACAACTGAATACCCATGTAGCAGCAAGGCTCAGAAGAGCCCACACACTCAGATCTTAACCCCAGTGTGCTGAAAGTGTCAAAACATGTTTTTCAGCAGAAATAAACATGTTTCTGCAAGTTTGGTCAACAACATGTAAGTTATGGGGCAGTAACAGTACACTTTTCAAAACGTGTTTTTCAGCCCGAAATAAACGCGTTTTTTCAGACAACTGAATCCCCATGTAGCAACAAGGCTCAGAAGAGCCCACACACTCAGATCTTAACCCCAGTGTGCTGAAAGTGTCAAAACATGTTTTTCAGCAGAAATAAACATGTTTCTGCAAGTTTGGTCAACCCCATGTAAGTTATGGGGCAGTAACAGTACACTTTTCAAAACGTGTTTTTCAGCCCGAAATAAACGCGTTTTTTCAGACAACTGAATCCCCATGTAGCAGCAAGGCTCAGAAGAGCCCACACACTCAGATCTTAACCCCAGTGTGCTGAAAGTGTCAAAACATGTTTTTCAGCAGAAATAAACATGTTTCTGCAAGTTTGGTCAACCCCATGTAAGTTATGGGGCAGTAACAGTACACTTTTCAAAACGTGTTTTTCAGCCCGAAATAAACGCGTTTTTTCAGACAACTGAATCCCCATGTAGCAGCAAGGCTCAGAAGAGCCCACACACTCAGATCTTAACCCCAGTGTGCTGAAAGTGTCAAAACATGTTTTTCAGCAGAAATAAACATGTTTCTGCAAGTTTGGTCAACCCCATGAAAGTTATGGGGCAGTAACAGTACACTTTTCAAAACGTGTTTTTCAGCCCGAAATAAGCGCGTTTTTTCAGACAACTGAATCCCCATGTAGCAACAAGGCTCAGAAGAGCCCACACACTCAGATCTTAACCCCAGTGTGCTGAAAGTGTCAAAACATGTTTTTCAGCAGAAATAAACATGTTTCTGCAAGTTTGGTCAACCCCATGTAAGTTATGGGGCAGTAACAGTACACTTTTCAAAACGTGTTTTTCAGCCCGAAATAAACGCGTTTTTTCAGACAACTGAATACCCATGTAGCAGCAAGGCTCAGAAGAGCCCACACACTCAGATCTTAACCCCAGTGTGCTGAAAGTGTCAAAACATGTTTTTCAGCAGAAATAAACATGTTTCTGCAAGTTTGGTCAACCCCATGTAAGTTATGGGGCAGTAACAGTACACTTTTCAAAACGTGTTTTTCAGCCCGAAATAAACGCGTTTTTTCAGACAACTGAATACCCATGTAGCAGCAAGTCTCAGAAGAGCCCACACACTCAGCTCTTAACCCCAGTGTGCAGAAAGGGTCAAAACGTGTTTTTCAGCAGAAATAAACATGTTTCTGCAAGTTTGGTCAACCCCATGTAAGTTATGGGGCAGTAACAGAACACTCTGCAAAACGTGTTTTTCAGCCCGAAATAAACGCGTTTTTTCAGACAACTGAATCCCCATGTAGCAGCAAGGCTCAGAAGAGCCCACACACTCAGATCTTAACCCCAGTGTGCTGAAAGTGTCAAAACATGTTTTTCAGCAGAAATAAACATGTTTCTGCAGGTTTGGTCAACCCCATGTAAGTTATGGGGCAGTAACAGTACACTTTTCAAAACGTGTTTTTCAGCCCGAAATAAACGCGTTTTTTCAGACAACTGAATCCCCATGTAGCAGCAAGTCTCAGAAGAGCCCACACACTCAGCTCTTAACACCAGTGTGCAGAAAGGGTCAAAACGTGTTTTTCAGCAGAAATAAACATGTTTCTGCAAGTTTGGTCAACCCCATGTAAGTTATGGGGCAGTAACAGTACACTCTGCAAAACGTGTTTTTCAGCCCGAAATAAACGCGTTTTTTCAGACAACTGAATCCCCATGTAGCAGCAAGGCTCAGAAGAGCCCACACACTCAGATCTTAACCCCAGTGTGCAGAAAGGTTCAAAACATGTTTTTCAGCAGAAATAAACATGTTTCTGCAAGTTTGGTCAACCCCATGTAAGTTATGGGGCAGTAACAGTACACTTTTCAAAACGTGTTTTTCAGCCCGAAATAAACGCGTTTTTTCAGACAACTGAATCCCCATGTAGCAACAAGGCTCAGAAGAGCCCACACACTCAGATCTTAACCCCAGTGTGCTGAAAGTGTCAAAACATGTTTTTCAGCAGAAATAAACATGTTTCTGCAAGTTTGGTCAACCCCATGTAAGTTATGGGGCAGTAACAGTACACTTTTCAAAACGTGTTTTTCAGCCCGAAATAAACGCGTTTTTTCAGACAACTGAATCCCCATGTAGCAGCAAGGCTCAGAAGAGCCCACACACTCAGATCTTAACCCCAGTGTGCTGAAAGTGTCAAAACATGTTTTTCAGTAGAAATAAACATGTTTCTGCAAGTTTGGTCAACCCCATGTAAGTTATGGGGCAGTAACAGTACACTTTTCAAAACGTGTTTTTCAGCCCGAAATAAACGCGTTTTTTCAGACAACTGAATCCCCATGTAGCAACAAGGCTCAGAAGAGCCCACACACTCAGATCTTAACCCTAGTGTGCTGAAAGTGTCAAAACATGTTTTTCAGCAGAAATAAACATGTTTCTGCAAGTTTGGTCAACCCCATGAAAGTTATGGGGCAGTAACAGTACACTTTTCAAAACGTGTTTTTCAGCCCGAAATAAGCGCGTTTTTTCAGACAACTGAATCCCCATGTAGCAACAAGGCTCAGAAGAGCCCACACACTCAGATCTTAACCCCAGTGTGCTGAAAGTGTCAAAACATGTTTTTCAGCAGAAATAAACATGTTTCTGCAAGTTTGGTCAACCCTATGTAAGTTATGGGGCAGTAACAGTACACTTTTCAAAACGTGTTTTTCAGCCCGAAATAAACGCGTTTTTTCAGACAACTGAATACCCATGTAGCAGCAAGGCTCAGAAGAGCCCACACACTCAGATCTTAACCCCAGTGTGCTGAAAGTGTCAAAACATGTTTTTCAGCAGAAATAAACATGTTTCTGCAAGTTTGGTCAACAACATGTAAGTTATGGGGCAGTAACAGTACACTTTTCAAAACGTGTTTTTCAGCCCGAAATAAACGCGTTTTTTCAGACAACTGAATCCCCATGTAGCAACAAGGCTCAGAAGAGCCCACACACTCAGATCTTAACCCCAGTGTGCTGAAAGTGTCAAAACATGTTTTTCAGCAGAAATAAACATGTTTCTGCAAGTTTGGTCAACCCCATGTAAGTTATGGGGCAGTAACAGTACACTTTTCAAAACGTGTTTTTCAGCCCGAAATAAACGCGTTTTTTCAGACAACTGAATCCCCATGTAGCAACAAGGCTCAGAAGAGCCCACACACTCAGATCTTAACCCCAGTGTGCTGAAAGTGTCAAAACATGTTTTTCAGCAGAAATAAACATGTTTCTGCAAGTTTGGTCAACCCCATGTAAGTTATGGGGCAGTAACAGTACACTTTTCAAAACGTGTTTTTCAGCCCGAAATAAACGCGTTTTTTCAGACAACTGAATACCCATGTAGCAGCAAGGCTCAGAAGAGCCCACACACTCAGATCTTAACCCCAGTGTGCAGAAAGGGTCAAAACGTGTTTTTCAGCAGAAATAAACATGTTTCTGCAAGTTTGGTCAACCCCATGTAAGTTATGGGGCAGTAACAGTACACTTTTCAAAACGTGTTTTTCAGCCCGAAATAAACGCGTTTTTTCAGACAACTGAATCCCCATGTAGCAACAAGGCTCAGAAGAGCCCACACACTCAGATCTTAACCCCAGTGTGCTGAAAGTGTCAAAACATGTTTTTCAGCAGAAATAAACATGTTTCTGCAAGTTTGGTCAACCCCATGTAAGTTATGGGGCAGTAACAGTACACTTTTCAAAACGTGTTTTTCAGCCCGAAATAAACGCGTTTTTTCAGACAACTGAATCCCCATGTAGCAACAAGGCTCAGAAGAGCCCACACACTCAGATCTTAACCCCAGTGTGCTGAAAGTGTCAAAACATGTTTTTCAGCAGAAATAAACATGTTTCTGCAAGTTTGGTCAACCCCATGTAAGTTATGGGGCAGTAACAGTACACTTTTCAAAACGTGTTTTTCAGCCCGAAATAAACGCGTTTTTTCAGACAACTGAATCCCCATGTAGCAGCAAGGCTCAGAAGAGCCCACACACTCAGATCTTAACCCCTGTGTGCTGAAAGTGTCAAAACATGTTTTTCAGCAGAAATAAACATGTTTCTGCAAGTTTGGTCAACCCCATGTAAGTTATGGGGCAGTAACAGTACACTTTTCAAAACGTGTTTTTCAGCCCGAAATAAACGCGTTTTTTCAGACAACTGAATCCCCATGTAGCAACAAGGCTCAGAAGAGCCCACACACTCAGATCTTAACCCCAGTGTGCTGAAAGTGTCAAAACATGTTTTTCAGCAGAAATAAACATGTTTCTGCAAGTTTGGTCAACCCCATGTAAGTTATGGGGCAGTAACAGTACACTTTTCAAAACGTGTTTTTCAGCCCGAAATAAACGCGTTTTTTCAGACAACTGAATCCCCATGTAGCAGCAAGGCTCAGAAGAGCCCACACACTCAGATCTTAACCCCAGTGTGCTGAAAGTGTCAAAACATGTTTTTCAGCAGAAATAAACATGTTTCTGCAAGTTTGGTCAACCCCATGTAAGTTATGGGGCAGTAACAGTACACTTTTCAAAACGTGTTTTTCAGCCCGAAATAAACGCGTTTTTTCAGACAACTGAATACCCATGTAGCAGCAAGTCTCAGAAGAGCCCACACACTCAGCTCTTAACCCCAGTGTGCAGAAAGGGTCAAAACGTGTTTTTCAGCAGAAATAAACATGTTTCTGCAAGTTTGGTCAACCCCATGTAAGTTATGGGGCAGTAACAGTACACTCTGCAAAACGTGTTTTTCAGCCCGAAATAAACGCGTTTTTTCAGACAACTGAATCCCCATGTAGCAGCAAGGCTCAGAAGAGCCCACACACTCAGATCTTAACCCCAGTGTGCTGAAAGTGTCAAAACATGTTTTTCAGCAGAAATAAACATGTTTCTGCAAGTTTGGTCAACCCCATGTAAGTTATGGGGCAGTAACAGTACACTTTTCAAAACGTGTTTTTCAGCCCGAAATAAACGCGTTTTTTCAGACAACTGAATCCCCATGTAGCAACAAGGCTCAGAAGAGCCCACACACTCAGATCTTAACCCCAGTGTGCTGAAAGTGTCAAAACATGTTTTTCAGCAGAAATAAACATGTTTCTGCAAGTTTGGTCAACCCCATGAAAGTTATGGGGCAGTAACAGTACACTTTTCAAAACGTGTTTTTCAGCCCGAAATAAGCGCGTTTTTTCAGACAACTGAATCCCCATGTAGCAACAAGGCTCAGAAGAGCCCACACACTCAGATCTTAACCCCAGTGTGCTGAAAGTGTCAAAACATGTTTTTCAGCAGAAATAAACATGTTTCTGCAAGTTTGGTCAACCCCATGTAAGTTATGGGGCAGTAACAGTACACTTTTCAAAACGTGTTTTTCAGCCCGAAATAAACGCGTTTTTTCAGACAACTGAATCCCCATGTAGCAACAAGGCTCAGAAGAGCCCACACACTCAGATCTTAACCCCAGTGTGCTGAAAGTGTCAAAACATGTTTTTCAGCAGAAATAAACATGTTTCTGCAAGTTTGGTCAACCCCATGTAAGTTATGGGGCAGTAACAGTACACTTTTCAAAACGTGTTTTTCAGCCCGAAATAAACGCGTTTTTTCAGACAACTGAATCCCCATGTAGCAGCAAGGCTCAGAAGAGCCCACACACTCAGATCTTAACCCCAGTGTGCTGAAAGTGTCAAAACATGTTTTTCAGTAGAAATAAACATGTTTCTGCAAGTTTGGTCAACCCCATGTAAGTTATGGGGCAGTAACAGTACACTTTTCAAAACGTGTTTTTCAGCCCGAAATAAACGCGTTTTTTCAGACAACTGAATCCCCATGTAGCAACAAGGCTCAGAAGAGCCCACACACTCAGATCTTAACCCTAGTGTGCTGAAAGTGTCAAAACATGTTTTTCAGCAGAAATAAACATGTTTCTGCAAGTTTGGTCAACCCCATGAAAGTTATGGGGCAGTAACAGTACACATTTCAAAACGTGTTTTTCAGCCCGAAATAAGCGCGTTTTTTCAGACAACTGAATCCCCATGTAGCAACAAGGCTCAGAAGAGCCCACACACTCAGATCTTAACCCCAGTGTGCTGAAAGTGTCAAAACATGTTTTTCAGCAGAAATAAACATGTTTCTGCAAGTTTGGTCAACCCTATGTAAGTTATGGGGCAGTAACAGTACACTTTTCAAAACGTGTTTTTCAGCCCGAAATAAACGCGTTTTTTCAGACAACTGAATCCCCATGTAGCAACAAGGCTCAGAAGAGCCCACACACTCAGATCTTAACCCCAGTGTGCTGAAAGTGTCAAAACATGTTTTTCAGCAGAAATAAACATGTTTCTGCAAGTTTGGTCAACCCCATGTAAGTTATGGGGCAGTAACAGTACACTTTTCAAAACGTGTTTTTCAGCCCGAAATAAACGCGTTTTTTCAGACAACTGAATCCCCATGTAGCAACAAGGCTCAGAAGAGCCCACACACTCAGATCTTAACCCCAGTTTGCTGAAAGTGTCAAAACATGTTTTTCAGCAGAAATAAACATGTTTCTGCAAGTTTGGTCAACCCCATGTAAGTTATGGGGCAGTAACAGTACACTTTTCAAAACGTGTTTTTCAGCCCGAAATAAACGCGTTTTTTCAGACAACTGAATACCCATGTAGCAGCAAGGCTCAGAAGAGCCCACACACTCAGATCTTAACCCCAGTGTGCAGAAAGGGTCAAAACGTGTTTTTCAGCAGAAATAAACATGTTTCTGCAAGTTTGGTCAACCCCATGTAAGTTATGGGGCAGTAACAGTACACTTTTCAAAACGTGTTTTTCAGCCCGAAATAAGCGCGTTTTTTCAGACAACTGAATCCCCATGTAGCAACAAGGCTCAGAAGAGCCCACACACTCAGATCTTAACCCCAGTGTGCTGAAAGTGTCAAAACATGTTTTTCAGCAGAAATAAACATGTTTCTGCAAGTTTGGTCAACCCCATGTAAGTTATGGGGCAGTAACAGTACACTTTTCAAAACGTGTTTTTCAGCCCGAAATAAACGCGTTTTTTCAGACAACTGAATACCCATGTAGCAGCAAGGCTCAGAAGAGCCCACACACTCAGATCTTAACCCCAGTGTGCTGAAAGTGTCAAAACATGTTTTTCAGCAGAAATAAACATGTTTCTGCAAGTTTGGTCAACCCCATGTAAGTTATGGGGCAGTAACAGTACACTTTTCAAAACGTGTTTTTCAGCCCGAAATAAACGCGTTTTTTCAGACAACTGAATACCCATGTAGCAGCAAGTCTCAGAAGAGCCCACACACTCAGCTCTTAACCCCAGTGTGCAGAAAGGGTCAAAACGTGTTTTTCAGCAGAAATAAACATGTTTCTGCAAGTTTGGTCAACCCCATGTAAGTTATGGGGCAGTAACAGAACACTCTGCAAAACGTGTTTTTCAGCCCGAAATAAACGCGTTTTTTCAGACAACTGAATCCCCATGTAGCAGCAAGGCTCAGAAGAGCCCACACACTCAGATCTTAACCCCAGTGTGCTGAAAGTGTCAAAACATGTTTTTCAGCAGAAATAAACATGTTTCTGCAGGTTTGGTCAACCCCATGTAAGTTATGGGGCAGTAACAGTACACTTTTCAAAACGTGTTTTTCAGCCCGAAATAAACGCGTTTTTTCAGACAACTGAATCCCCATGTAGCAGCAAGTCTCAGAAGAGCCCACACACTCAGCTCTTAACACCAGTGTGCAGAAAGGGTCAAAACGTGTTTTTCAGCAGAAATAAACATGTTTCTGCAAGTTTGGTCAACCCCATGTAAGTTATGGGGCAGTAACAGTACACTCTGCAAAACGTGTTTTTCAGCCCGAAATAAACGCGTTTTTTCAGACAACTGAATCCCCATGTAGCAGCAAGGCTCAGAAGAGCCCACACACTCAGATCTTAACCCCAGTGTGCTGAAAGTGTCAAAACATGTTTTTCAGTAGAAATAAACATGTTTCTGCAAGTTTGGTCAACCCCATGTAAGTTATGGGGCAGTAACAGTACACTTTTCAAAACGTGTTTTTCAGCCCGAAATAAACGCGTTTTTTCAGACAACTGAATCCCCATGTAGCAACAAGGCTCAGAAGAGCCCACACACTCAGATCTTAACCCTAGTGTGCTGAAAGTGTCAAAACATGTTTTTCAGCAGAAATAAACATGTTTCTGCAAGTTTGGTCAACCCCATGAAAGTTATGGGGCAGTAACAGTACACTTTTCAAAACGTGTTTTTCAGCCCGAAATAAGCGCGTTTTTTCAGACAACTGAATCCCCATGTAGCAACAAGGCTCAGAAGAGCCCACACACTCAGATCTTAACCCCAGTGTGCTGAAAGTGTCAAAACATGTTTTTCAGCAGAAATAAACATGTTTCTGCAAGTTTGGTCAACCCTATGTAAGTTATGGGGCAGTAACAGTACACTTTTCAAAACGTGTTTTTCAGCCCGAAATAAACGCGTTTTTTCAGACAACTGAATACCCATGTAGCAGCAAGGCTCAGAAGAGCCCACACACTCAGATCTTAACCCCAGTGTGCTGAAAGTGTCAAAACATGTTTTTCAGCAGAAATAAACATGTTTCTGCAAGTTTGGTCAACAACATGTAAGTTATGGGGCAGTAACAGTACACTTTTCAAAACGTGTTTTCAGCCCGAAATAAACGCGTTTTTTCAGACAACTGAATCCCCATGTAGCAACAAGGCTCAGAAGAGCCCACACACTCAGATCTTAACCCCAGTGTGCTGAAAGTGTCAAAACATGTTTTTCAGCAGAAATAAACATGTTTCTGCAAGTTTGGTCAACCCCATGTAAGTTATGGGGCAGTAACAGTACACTTTTCAAAACGTGTTTTTCAGCCCGAAATAAACGCGTTTTTTCAGACAACTGAATCCCCATGTAGCAACAAGGCTCAGAAGAGCCCACACACTCAGATCTTAACCCCAGTGTGCTGAAAGTGTCAAAACATGTTTTTCAGCAGAAATAAACATGTTTCTGCAAGTTTGGTCAACCCCATGTAAGTTATGGGGCAGTAACAGTACACTTTTCAAAACGTGTTTTTCAGCCCGAAATAAACGCGTTTTTTCAGACAACTGAATACCCATGTAGCAGCAAGGCTCAGAAGAGCCCACACACTCAGATCTTAACCCCAGTGTGCAGAAAGGGTCAAAACGTGTTTTTCAGCAGAAATAAACATGTTTCTGCAAGTTTGGTCAACCCCATGTAAGTTATGGGGCAGTAACAGTACACTTTTCAAAACGTGTTTTTCAGCCCGAAATAAACGCGTTTTTTCAGACAACTGAATCCCCATGTAGCAACAAGGCTCAGAAGAGCCCACACACTCAGATCTTAACCCCAGTGTGCTGAAAGTGTCAAAACATGTTTTTCAGCAGAAATAAACATGTTTCTGCAAGTTTGGTCAACCCCATGTAAGTTATGGGGCAGTAACAGTACACTTTTCAAAACGTGTTTTTCAGCCCGAAATAAACGCGTTTTTTCAGACAACTGAATCCCCATGTAGCAACAAGGCTCAGAAGAGCCCACACACTCAGATCTTAACCCCAGTGTGCTGAAAGTGTCAAAACATGTTTTTCAGCAGAAATAAACATGTTTCTGCAAGTTTGGTCAACCCCATGTAAGTTATGGGGCAGTAACAGTACACTTTTCAAAACGTGTTTTTCAGCCCGAAATAAACGCGTTTTTTCAGACAACTGAATCCCCATGTAGCAGCAAGGCTCAGAAGAGCCCACACACTCAGATCTTAACCCCTGTGTGCTGAAAGTGTCAAAACATGTTTTTCAGCAGAAATAAACATGTTTCTGCAAGTTTGGTCAACCCCATGTAAGTTATGGGGCAGTAACAGTACACTTTTCAAAACGTGTTTTTCAGCCCGAAATAAACGCGTTTTTTCAGACAACTGAATCCCCATGTAGCAACAAGGCTCAGAAGAGCCCACACACTCAGATCTTAACCCCAGTGTGCTGAAAGTGTCAAAACATGTTTTTCAGCAGAAATAAACATGTTTCTGCAAGTTTGGTCAACCCCATGTAAGTTATGGGGCAGTAACAGTACACTTTTCAAAACGTGTTTTTCAGCCCGAAATAAACGCGTTTTTTCAGACAACTGAATCCCCATGTAGCAGCAAGGCTCAGAAGAGCCCACACACTCAGATCTTAACCCCAGTGTGCTGAAAGTGTCAAAACATGTTTTTCAGCAGAAATAAACATGTTTCTGCAAGTTTGGTCAACCCCATGTAAGTTATGGGGCAGTAACAGTACACTTTTCAAAACGTGTTTTTCAGCCCGAAATAAACGCGTTTTTTCAGACAACTGAATACCCATGTAGCAGCAAGTCTCAGAAGAGCCCACACACTCAGCTCTTAACCCCAGTGTGCAGAAAGGGTCAAAACGTGTTTTTCAGCAGAAATAAACATGTTTCTGCAAGTTTGGTCAACCCCATGTAAGTTATGGGGCAGTAACAGTACACTCTGCAAAACGTGTTTTTCAGCCCGAAATAAACGCGTTTTTTCAGACAACTGAATCCCCATGTAGCAGCAAGGCTCAGAAGAGCCCACACACTCAGATCTTAACCCCAGTGTGCTGAAAGTGTCAAAACATGTTTTTCAGCAGAAATAAACATGTTTCTGCAAGTTTGGTCAACCCCATGTAAGTTATGGGGCAGTAACAGTACACTTTTCAAAACGTGTTTTTCAGCCCGAAATAAACGCGTTTTTTCAGACAACTGAATCCCCATGTAGCAACAAGGCTCAGAAGAGCCCACACACTCAGATCTTAACCCCAGTGTGCTGAAAGTGTCAAAACATGTTTTTCAGCAGAAATAAACATGTTTCTGCAAGTTTGGTCAACCCCATGAAAGTTATGGGGCAGTAACAGTACACTTTTCAAAACGTGTTTTTCAGCCCGAAATAAGCGCGTTTTTTCAGACAACTGAATCCCCATGTAGCAACAAGGCTCAGAAGAGCCCACACACTCAGATCTTAACCCCAGTGTGCTGAAAGTGTCAAAACATGTTTTTCAGCAGAAATAAACATGTTTCTGCAAGTTTGGTCAACCCCATGTAAGTTATGGGGCAGTAACAGTACACTTTTCAAAACGTGTTTTTCAGCCCGAAATAAACGCGTTTTTTCAGACAACTGAATCCCCATGTAGCAACAAGGCTCAGAAGAGCCCACACACTCAGATCTTAACCCCAGTGTGCTGAAAGTGTCAAAACATGTTTTTCAGCAGAAATAAACATGTTTCTGCAAGTTTGGTCAACCCCATGTAAGTTATGGGGCAGTAACAGTACACTTTTCAAAACGTGTTTTTCAGCCCGAAATAAACGCGTTTTTTCAGACAACTGAATCCCCATGTAGCAGCAAGGCTCAGAAGAGCCCACACACTCAGATCTTAACCCCAGTGTGCTGAAAGTGTCAAAACATGTTTTTCAGTAGAAATAAACATGTTTCTGCAAGTTTGGTCAACCCCATGTAAGTTATGGGGCAGTAACAGTACACTTTTCAAAACGTGTTTTTCAGCCCGAAATAAACGCGTTTTTTCAGACAACTGAATCCCCATGTAGCAACAAGGCTCAGAAGAGCCCACACACTCAGATCTTAACCCTAGTGTGCTGAAAGTGTCAAAACATGTTTTTCAGCAGAAATAAACATGTTTCTGCAAGTTTGGTCAACCCCATGAAAGTTATGGGGCAGTAACAGTACACATTTCAAAACGTGTTTTTCAGCCCGAAATAAGCGCGTTTTTTCAGACAACTGAATCCCCATGTAGCAACAAGGCTCAGAAGAGCCCACACACTCAGATCTTAACCCCAGTGTGCTGAAAGTGTCAAAACATGTTTTTCAGCAGAAATAAACATGTTTCTGCAAGTTTGGTCAACCCTATGTAAGTTATGGGGCAGTAACAGTACACTTTTCAAAACGTGTTTTTCAGCCCGAAATAAACGCGTTTTTTCAGACAACTGAATCCCCATGTAGCAACAAGGCTCAGAAGAGCCCACACACTCAGATCTTAACCCCAGTGTGCTGAAAGTGTCAAAACATGTTTTTCAGCAGAAATAAACATGTTTCTGCAAGTTTGGTCAACCCCATGTAAGTTATGGGGCAGTAACAGTACACTTTTCAAAACGTGTTTTTCAGCCCGAAATAAACGCGTTTTTTCAGACAACTGAATCCCCATGTAGCAACAAGGCTCAGAAGAGCCCACACACTCAGATCTTAACCCCAGTTTGCTGAAAGTGTCAAAACATGTTTTTCAGCAGAAATAAACATGTTTCTGCAAGTTTGGTCAACCCCATGTAAGTTATGGGGCAGTAACAGTACACTTTTCAAAACGTGTTTTTCAGCCCGAAATAAACGCGTTTTTTCAGACAACTGAATACCCATGTAGCAGCAAGGCTCAGAAGAGCCCACACACTCAGATCTTAACCCCAGTGTGCAGAAAGGGTCAAAACGTGTTTTTCAGCAGAAATAAACATGTTTCTGCAAGTTTGGTCAACCCCATGTAAGTTATGGGGCAGTAACAGTACACTTTTCAAAACGTGTTTTTCAGCCCGAAATAAACGCGTTTTTTCAGACAACTGAATCCCCATGTAGCAACAAGGCTCAGAAGAGCCCACACACTCAGATCTTAACCCCAGTGTGCTGAAAGTGTCAAAACATGTTTTTCAGCAGAAATAAACATGTTTCTGAAAGTTTGGTCAACCCCATGTAAGTTATGGGGCAGTAACAGTACACTTTTCAAAACGTGTTTTTCAGCCCGAAATAAACGCGTTTTTTCAGACAACTGAATCCCCATGTAGCTGCAAGGCTCAGAAGAGCCCACACACTCAGATCTTAACCCCAGTGTGCTGAAAGTGTCAAAACATGTTTTTCAGCAGAAATAAACATGTTTCTGCAAGTTTGGTCAACCCCATGTAAGTTATGGGGCAGTAACAGTACACTTTTCAAAACGTGTTTTTCAGCCCGAAATAAACGCGTTTTTTCAGACAACTGAATCCCCATGTAGCAGCAAGGCTCAGAAGAGCCCACACACTCAGATCTTAACCCCAGTGTGCTGAAAGTGTCAAAACATGTTTTTCAGCAGAAATAAACATGTTTCTGCAAGTTTGGTCAACCCCATGTAAGTTATGGGGCAGTAACAGTACACTTTTCAAAACGTGTTTTTCAGCCCGAAATAAACGCGTTTTTTCAGACAACTGAATACCCATGTAGCAGCAAGTCTCAGAAGAGCCCACACACTCAGCTCTTAACCCCAGTGTGCAGAAAGGGTCAAAACGTGTTTTTCAGCAGAAATAAACATGTTTCTGCAAGTTTGGTCAACCCCATGTAAGTTATGGGGCAGTAACAGTACACTCTGCAAAACGTGTTTTTCAGCCCGAAATAAACGCGTTTTTTCAGACAACTGAATCCCCATGTAGCAGCAAGGCTCAGAAGAGCCCACACACTCAGATCTTAACCCCAGTGTGCAGAAAGGGTCAAAACGTGTTTTTCAGCAGAAATAAACATGTTTCTGCAAGTTTGGTCAACCCCATGTAAGTTATGGGGCAGTAACAGTACACTCTGCAAAACGTGTTTTTCAGCCCGAAATAAACGCGTTTTTTCAGACAACTGAATCCCCATGTAGCAGCAAGGCTCAGAAGAGCCCACACACTCAGATCTTAACCCCAGTGTGCAGAAAGGGTCAAAACGTGTTTTTCAGCAGAAATAAACATGTTTCTGCAAGTTTGGTCAACCCCATGTAAGTTATGGGGCAGTAACAGTACACTCTGCAAAACGTGTTTTTCAGCCCGAAATAAACGCGTTTTTTCAGACAACTGAATCCCCATGTAGCAGCAAGGCTCAGAAGAGCCCACACACTCAGATCTTAACCCCAGTGTGCTGAAAGTGTCAAAACATGTTTTTCAGCAGAAATAAACATGTTTCTGCAAGTTTGGTCAACCCCATGTAAGTTATGGGGCAGTAACAGTACACTTTTCAAAACGTGTTTTTCAGCCCGAAATAAACGCGTTTTTTCAGACAACTGAATCCCCATGTAGCAGCAAGGCTCAGAAGAGCCCACACACTCAGATCTTAACCCCAGTGTGCTGAAAGTGTCAAAACATGTTTTTCAGCAGAAATAAACATGTTTCTGCAAGTTTGGTCAACCCCATGTAAGTTATGGGGCAGTAACAGTACACTTTTCAAAACGTGTTTTTCAGCCCGAAATAAACGCGTTTTTTCAGACAACTGAATCCCCATGTAGCAGCAAGGCTCAGAAGAGCCCACACACTCAAGATCTTAACCCCAGTGTGCTGAAAGTGTCAAAACATGTTTTTCAGCAGAAATAAACATGTTTCTGCAAGTTTGGTCAACCCCATGTAAGTTATGGGGCAGTAACAGTACACTTTTCAAAACGTGTTTTTCAGCCCGAAATAAACGCGTTTTTTCAGACAACTGAATACCCATGTAGCAGCAAGTCTCAGAAGAGCCCACACACTCAGCTCTTAACCCCAGTGTGCAGAAAGGGTCAAAACGTGTTTTTCAGCAGAAATAAACATGTTTCTGCAAGTTTGGTCAACCCCATGTAAGTTATGGGGCAGTAACAGTACACTCTGCAAAACGTGTTTTTCAGCCCGAAATAAACGCGTTTTTTCAGACAACTGAATCCCCATGTAGCAGCAAGGCTCAGAAGAGCCCACACACTCAGATCTTAACCCCAGTGTGCAGAAAGGGTCAAAACGTGTTTTTCAGCAGAAATAAACATGTTTCTGCAAGTTTGGTCAACCCCATGTAAGTTATGGGGCAGTAACAGTACACTCTGCAAAACGTGTTTTTCAGCCCGAAATAAACGCGTTTTTTCAGACAACTGAATCCCCATGTAGCAGCAAGGCTCAGAAGAGCCCACACACTCAGATCTTAACCCCAGTGTGCTGAAAGTGTCAAAACATGTTTTTCAGCAGAAATAAACATGTTTCTGCAAGTTTGGTCAACCCCATGTAAGTTATGGGGCAGTAACAGTACACTTTTCAAAACGTGTTTTTCAGCCCGAAATAAACGCGTTTTTTCAGACAACTGAATCCCCATGTAGCAGCAAGGCTCAGAAGAGCCCACACACTCAGATCTTAACCCCAGTGTGCTGAAAGTGTCAAAACATGTTTTTCAGCAGAAATAAACATGTTTCTGCAAGTTTGGTCAACCCCATGTAAGTTATGGGGCAGTAACAGTACACTTTTCAAAACGTGTTTTTCAGCCCGAAATAAACGCGTTTTTTCAGACAACTGAATCCCCATGTAGCAGCAAGGCTCAGAAGAGCCCACACACTCAAGATCTTAACCCCAGTGTGCTGAAAGTGTCAAAACATGTTTTTCAGCAGAAATAAACATGTTTCTGCAAGTTTGGTCAACCCCATGTAAGTTATGGGGCAGTAACAGTACACTTTTCAAAACGTGTTTTTCAGCCCGAAATAAACGCGTTTTTTCAGACAACTGAATCCCCATGTAGCAACAAGGCTCAGAAGAGCCCACACACTCAGATCTTAACCCCAGTGTGCTGAAAGTGTCAAAACATGTTTTTCAGCAGAAATAAACATGTTTCTGCAAGTTTGGTCAACCCCATGTAAGTTATGGGGCAGTAACAGTACACTTTTCAAAACGTGTTTTTCAGCCCGAAATAAACGCGTTTTTTCAGACAACTGAATCCCCATGTAGCAACAAGGCTCAGAAGAGCCCACACACTCAGATCTTAACCCCAGTGTGCTGAAAGTGTCAAAACATGTTTTTCAGCAGAAATAAACATGTTTCTGCAAGTTTGGTCAACCCCATGTAAGTTATGGGGCAGTAACAGTACACTTTTCAAAACGTGTTTTTCAGCCCGAAATAAACGCGTTTTTTCAGACAACTGAATCCCCATGTAGCAACAAGGCTCAGAAGAGCCCACACACTCAGATCTTAACCCCAGTGTGCTGAAAGTGTCAAAACATGTTTTTCAGCAGAAATAAACATGTTTCTGCAAGTTTGGTCAACCCCATGTAAGTTATGGGGCAGTAACAGTACACTTTTCAAAACGTGTTTTTCAGCCCGAAATAAACGCGTTTTTTCAGACAACTGAATCCCCATGTAGCTGCAAGGCTCAGAAGAGCCCACACACTCAGATCTTAACCCCAGTGTGCTGAAAGTGTCAAAACATGTTTTTCAGCAGAAATAAACATGTTTCTGCAAGTTTGGTCAACCCCATGTAAGTTATGGGGCAGTAACAGTACACTTTTCAAAACGTGTTTTTCAGCCCGAAATAAACGCGTTTTTTCAGACAACTGAATACCCATGTAGCAGCAAGTCTCAGAAGAGCCCACACACTCAGCTCTTAACCCCAGTGTGCAGAAAGGGTCAAAACGTGTTTTTCAGCAGAAATAAACATGTTTCTGCAAGTTTGGTCAACCCCATGTAAGTTATGGGGCAGTAACAGTACACTCTGCAAAACGTGTTTTTCAGCCCGAAATAAACGCGTTTTTTCAGACAACTGAATCCCCATGTAGCAGCAAGGCTCAGAAGAGCCCACACACTCAGATCTTAACCCCAGTGTGCAGAAAGGGTCAAAACGTGTTTTTCAGCAGAAATAAACATGTTTCTGCAAGTTTGGTCAACCCCATGTAAGTTATGGGGCAGTAACAGTACACTCTGCAAAACGTGTTTTTCAGCCCGAAATAAACGCGTTTTTTCAGACAACTGAATCCCCATGTAGCAGCAAGGCTCAGAAGAGCCCACACACTCAGATCTTAACCCCAGTGTGCAGAAAGGGTCAAAACGTGTTTTTCAGCAGAAATAAACATGTTTCTGCAAGTTTGGTCAACCCCATGTAAGTTATGGGGCAGTAACAGTACACTCTGCAAAACGTGTTTTTCAGCCCGAAATAAACGCGTTTTTTCAGACAACTGAATCCCCATGTAGCAGCAAGGCTCAGAAGAGCCCACACACTCAGATCTTAACCCCAGTGTGCAGAAAGGGTCAAAACGTGTTTTTCAGCAGAAATAAACATGTTTCTGCAAGTTTGGTCAACCCCATGTAAGTTATGGGGCAGTAACAGTACACTCTGCAAAACGTGTTTTTCAGCCCGAAATAAACGCGTTTTTTCAGACAACTGAATCCCCATGTAGCAGCAAGGCTCAGAAGAGCCCACACACTCAGATCTTAACCCCAGTGTGCTGAAAGTGTCAAAACATGTTTTTCAGCAGAAATAAACATGTTTCTGCAAGTTTGGTCAACCCCATGTAAGTTATGGGGCAGTAACAGTACACATTTCAAAACGTGTTTTTCAGCCCGAAATAAACGCGTTTTTTCAGACAACTGAATCCCCATGTAGCAACAAGGCTCAGAAGAGCCCACACACTCAGATCTTAACCCCAGTGTGCTGAAAGTGTCAAAACATGTTTTTCAGCAGAAATAAACATGTTTCTGCAAGTTTGGTCAACCCCATGTAAGTTATGGGGCAGTAACAGTACACTTTTCAAAACGTGTTTTTCAGCCCGAAATAAACGCGTTTTTTCAGACAACTGAATCCCCATGTAGCAGCAAGGCTCAGAAGAGCCCACACACTCAGATCTTAACCCCAGTGTGCTGAAAGTGTCAAAACATGTTTTTCAGCAGAAATAAACATGTTTCTGCAAGTTTGGTCAACCCCATGTAAGTTATGGGGCAGTAACAGTACACTTTTCAAAACGTGTTTTTCAGCCCGAAATAAACGCGTTTTTTCAGACAACTGAATCCCCATGTAGCAACAAGGCTCAGAAGAGCCCACACACTCAGATCTTAACCCCAGTGTGCTGAAAGTGTCAAAACATGTTTTTCAGCAGAAATAAACATGTTTCTGCAAGTTTGGTCAACCCCATGTAAGTTATGGGGCAGTAACAGTACACTTTTCAAAACGTGTTTTTCAGCCCGAAATAAACGCGTTTTTTCAGACAACTGAATCCCCATGTAGCAACAAGGCTCAGAAGAGCCCACACACTCAGATCTTAACCCCAGTGTGCTGAAAGTGTCAAAACATGTTTTTCAGCAGAAATAAACATGTTTCTGCAAGTTTGGTCAACCCCATGTAAGTTATGGGGCAGTAACAGTACACTTTTCAAAACGTGTTTTTCAGCCCGAAATAAACGCGTTTTTTCAGACAACTGAATCCCCATGTAGCAGCAAGGCTCAGAAGAGCCCACACACTCAGATCTTAACCCCAGTGTGCTGAAAGTGTCAAAACATGTTTTTCAGTAGAAATAAACATGTTTCAGCAAGTTTGGTCAACCCCATGTAAGTTATGGGGCAGTAACAGTACACTTTTCAAAACGTGTTTTTCAGCCCGAAATAAACGCGTTTTTTCAGACAACTGAATCCCCATGTAGCAACAAGGCTCAGAAGAGCCCACACACTCAGATCTTAACCCTAGTGTGCTGAAAGTGTCAAAACATGTTTTTCAGCAGAAATAAACATGTTTCTGCAAGTTTGGTCAACCCCATGAAAGTTATGGGGCAGTAACAGTACACTTTTCAAAACGTGTTTTTCAGCCCGAAATAAGCGCGTTTTTTCAGACAACTGAATCCCCATGTAGCAACAAGGCTCAGAAGAGCCCACACACTCAGATCTTAACCCCAGTGTGCTGAAAGTGTCAAAACATGTTTTTCAGCAGAAATAAACATGTTTCTGCAAGTTTGGTCAACCCTATGTAAGTTATGGGGCAGTAACAGTACACTTTTCAAAACGTGTTTTTCAGCCCGAAATAAACGCGTTGTTTCAGACAACTGAATACCCATGTAGCAGCAAGGCTCAGAAGAGCCCACACACTCAGATCTTAACCCCAGTGTGCAGAAAGGTTCAAAACATGTTTTTCAGCAGAAATAAACATGTTTCTGCAAGTTTGGTCAACCCCATGTAAGTTATGGGGCAGTAACAGTACACTTTTCAAAACGTGTTTTTCAGCCCGAAATAAACGCGTTTTTTCAGACAACTGAATACCCATGTAGCAGCAAGGCTCAGAAGAGCCCACACACTCAGATCTTAACCCCAGTGTGCAGAAAGGGTCAAAACGTGTTTTTCAGCAGAAATAAACATGTTTCTGCAAGTTTGGTCAACCCCATGTAAGTTATGGGGCAGTAACAGTACACTTTTCAAAACGTGT
>NW_027168017.1:2500-5000 GCF_040954835.1 Lepisosteus oculatus
GAAAAGGGGGCCGGCCTGCTTGCCCAGAGAGTCGAGACGCGGGAAAGTGCACAGAGGGAGCACGGGAACGGAGACGGGGAGGGGGAGGGGGAGAGAGAGACACACAGATGGACGAGAGACGAGACCCGAGAAGAAGGAGCTCCAGTCCACCTCGCTTGCTTGCTTGCTTGCTTGCTTGCTAGCTACGTCTGTCTTTTCACCGCTGAGAGAAGGTGGTGCACCGCTCCCGGAGGCGCTGCAATACCGGGCCGATGCGTGGAGAGGACGGAGCAAGCTCCTGATCCAGCTCCCTGTTCCAAAAATCCGTTTAATATGTGGTCCCCCGATGGGGGACGTATCAGATATTAAACTGATAAGAACAGATACTACACTTGATCTTAGCCAAAAGGCCGAGAAGCGATGCCCGACGCCGGCCTTGGGCGGGCGCGCGGGCGTCCGGCTGGCGCGCAGCGGCGCAGGCCGACGCCTCGGGAGCCCGGTCCGCACGCGGCTGCCGGCCGCCCGGACTCCGCTCTCCCCCTCTCTTGCCTGCCTGCTTGCTCGCCTGCCTGCCCGCCAGTCCCGGGCGGGGGCCCTGCTCTTGGATCTCCTGTCAACGGCCCGACAACGACCGCAGCCGCAGGGGGGCGCCAGCCGGCCGGCCTCCTTAGCTTAGGCCCCTCCCACCAGCAGCAGCTGTGCCGAGCGAGCTGCAAGCGAAAGCGGACCGTCGGCACCTGCGGGCAGAGGCAAGGGGCAGCGCTCTCTCGGGAGGGACGGGGACACACACACACACAGACGCGCGCGCCTGCCCGCCTGCCGGAAAAAAAGGAAGAAAAGGTGTATATACTAAGTTTTTTGGAGGGAAACCGCCCGGCTGTCGAAAGGGGCCCGCCTGCGAGGACGGGGACACACACACACACACACACACATACACACACACACACACACACACACAAAAGCCACGCCTGCCTCCCTGGGAAAAGGCTGAAAAAACTAAGTTTTTTGGAGGGAAAACGCACGGGAGCCGAAAAGGGGGCCGGCCTGCTTGCCCAGAGAGTCGAGACGCGGGAAAGTGCACAGAGGGAGCACGGGAACGGAGACGGGGAGGGGGAGGGGGAGAGAGAGACACACAGATGGACGAGAGACGAGACCCGAGAAGAAGGAGCTCCAGTCCACCTCGCTTGCTTGCTTGCTTGCTTGCTTGCTAGCTACGTCTGTCTTTTCACCGCTGAGAGAAGGTGGTGCACCGCTCCCGGAGGCGCTGCAATACCGGGCCGATGCGTGGAGAGGACGGAGCAAGCTCCTGATCCAGCTCCCTGTTCCAAAAATCCGTTTAATATGTGGTCCCCCGATGGGGGACGTATCAGATATTAAACTGATAAGAACAGATACTACACTTGATCTTAGCCAAAAGGCCGAGAAGCGATGCCCGACGCCGGCCTTGGGCGGGCGCGCGGGCGTCCGGCTGGCGCGCAGCGGCGCAGGCCGACGCCTCGGGAGCCCGGTCCGCACGCGGCTGCCGGCCGCCCGGACTCCGCTCTCCCCCTCTCTTGCCTGCCTGCTTGCTCGCCTGCCTGCCCGCCAGTCCCGGGCGGGGGCCCTGCTCTTGGATCTCCTGTCAACGGCCCGACAACGACCGCAGCCGCAGGGGGGCGCCAGCCGGCCGGCCTCCTTAGCTTAGGCCCCTCCCACCAGCAGCAGCTGTGCCGAGCGAGCTGCAAGCGAAAGCGGACCGTCGGCACCTGCGGGCAGAGGCAAGGGGCAGCGCTCTCTCGGGAGGGACGGGGACACACACACACACAGACGCGCGCGCCTGCCCGCCTGCCGGAAAAAAAGGAAGAAAAGGTGTATATACTAAGTTTTTTGGAGGGAAACCGCCCGGCTGTCGAAAGGGGCCCGCCTGCGAGGACGGGGACACACACACACACACACACACATACACACACACACACACACACACACAAAAGCCACGCCTGCCTCCCTGGGAAAAGGCTGAAAAAACTAAGTTTTTTGGAGGGAAAACGCACGGGAGCCGAAAAGGGGGCCGGCCTGCTTGCCCAGAGAGTCGAGACGCGGGAAAGTGCACAGAGGGAGCACGGGAACGGAGACGGGGAGGGGGAGGGGGAGAGAGAGACACACAGATGGACGAGAGACGAGACCCGAGAAGAAGGAGCTCCAGTCCACCTCGCTTGCTTGCTTGCTTGCTTGCTTGCTAGCTACGTCTGTCTTTTCACCGCTGAGAGAAGGTGGTGCACCGCTCCCGGAGGCGCTGCAATACCGGGCCGATGCGTGGAGAGGACGGAGCAAGCTCCTGATCCAGCTCCCTGTTCCAAAAATCCGTTTAATATGTGGTCCCCCGATGGGGGACGTATCAGATATTAAACTGATAAGAACAGATACTACACTTGATCTTAGCCAAAAGGCCGAGAAGCGATGCCCGACGCCGGCCTTGGGCGGGCGCGCGGGCGTCCGGCTGGCGCGCAGCGGCGCAGGCCGACGCCTCGGGAGCCCGGTCCGC
>NW_027168017.1:10000-12500 GCF_040954835.1 Lepisosteus oculatus
CTATCATCACAAATGTCACCCCTCTTACGTTCCAACTCCTCTCTCTCATCCACCACCCCTTCCTTTTCGTTCCTCCCCATACTCCCCTCACATTCTCTTTCTCCTTCTTCTGCCTTCAAAGTCTCAACATCTTTCACCCTCTCCACCACCTCACAAATATCTCTATCCGCTCTCCCGTCCATACCCTCCCTATCTAATTCTTTAACAGCATACTCTGTTATATCAACTACACCTGACCCTGTCCCCTTCTGTTCCGTCACCACATCTACCTGCTCACACCCCACCTTCCTTTCAACCACTCTGCCCCTTTCGCACTCCCCGGCCCTCCCTGTCCCACCGTTCAAACACGCTCGAGACACATGCCCTAATCCTTTACATAAAAAACACCTCTTCCCCTGCATACATTCCTTTGCCCAGTGACCTGTTGTCCCACACCGCCTACACCGCACTGACATACACTGCCTAGCGAAATGTCCTCGTTCGCCACATTTCCAGCACTCCAGGGGCTGCCCCGAATACACTAGGTACCCCCTGTGTGTCCCAATCTCAAAAAAAGCAGGAGGGTGTATCACCCCCTCTGCTGCTGTCTTCCCCAGACGTAACCTCATCCGGTAAACTCTTTTCCCAGTCCATACTCCATCCTCTTCCAGATCTTTTCTCCCTGTTCCTTGTAGATCCACAAATTGCTGTAGGAAGGAGACTATATCCTCCTCCGGAACAAAGGGATCACCCATATGAACAGTCAAAGTCTTAAGCTCCCCAGCAAACATTGGCACAACTCGGAAAAAACAAATTGGCGCCTCATCCTTCCGCTCTTGTACCTTCCTCCATACGTCAAAACATAAGACATCCGACACTAAGGTCAACTCAAAAATTCCTTGAACACAAAAGTCCTGTAAACACAAAACATCCTCTAAACATATATCCAAGCAGTCAATCAAAACAAATTTCTTGAACTTAACTCTGTCCCAGGTCTCCAGTCCTTCGCGGCTCCTCAGTGAAAACCGGAGAGAGTCCTTCCTCCTCTCCTCCTTCAGCCAAGGAAACAGCGCCGACTTCCTTCCATTCTGCTCCATCTCACCCGTCGCTATCCTCGAAACCACAAAGCCGGACTCCCGTCAGCTCCGCTCCAACACCGCACAACGCCGTCCTTCACCGCCACTCTCCTTCATCCACCGCACCAGCAATCCTCCTTGTCGTCCTCGTCGCCACACACCGGTTCTCCAGATCCAACACTTCCGGACACCACTCCTTCCAGCTCTTCCAGTCCTCCCGCCGCCTTCCCGACCCTCTGACCAAGATCTCGGAATTGCGGGCTTGCCGGCTTAAACCTTGATCTTAGCCAAAAGGCCGAGAAGCGATGCCCGACGCCGGCCTTGGGCGGGCGCGCGGGCGTCCGGCTGGCGCGCAGCGGCGCAGGCCGACGCCTCGGGAGCCCGGTCCGCACGCGGCTGCCGGCCGCCCGGACTCCGCTCTCCCCCTCTCTTGCCTGCCTGCTTGCTCGCCTGCCTGCCCGCCAGTCCCGGGCGGGGGCCCTGCTCTTGGATCTCCTGTCAACGGCCCGACAACGACCGCAGCCGCAGGGGGGCGCCAGCCGGCCGGCCTCCTTAGCTTAGGCCCCTCCCACCAGCAGCAGCTGTGCCGAGCGAGCTGCAAGCGAAAGCGGACCGTCGGCACCTGCGGGCAGAGGCAAGGGGCAGCGCTCTCTCGGGAGGGACGGGGACACACACACACACAGACGCGCGCGCCTGCCCGCCTGCCGGAAAAAAAGGAAGAAAAGGTGTATATACTAAGTTTTTTGGAGGGAAACCGCCCGGCTGTCGAAAGGGGCCCGCCTGCGAGGACGGGGACACACACACACACACACACACACATACACACACACACACACACACACACAAAGCCACGCCTGCCTCCCTGGGAAAAGGCTGAAAAAACTAAGTTTTTTGGAGGGAAAACGCACGGGAGCCGAAAAGGGGGCCGGCCTGCTTGCCCAGAGAGTCGAGACGCGGGAAAGTGCACAGAGGGAGCACGGGAACGGAGACGGGGAGGGGGAGGGGGAGAGAGAGACACACAGATGGACGAGAGACGAGACCCGAGAAGAAGGAGCTCCAGTCCACCTCGCTTGCTTGCTTGCTTGCTTGCTTGCTAGCTACGTCTGTCTTTTCACCGCTGAGAGAAGGTGGTGCACCGCTCCCGGAGGCGCTGCAATACCGGGCCGATGCGTGGAGAGGACGGAGCAAGCTCCTGATCCAGCTCCCTGTTCCAAAAATCCGTTTAATATGTGGTCCCCCGATGGGGGACGTATCAGATATTAAACTGATAAGAACAGATACTACACTTGATCTTAGCCAAAAGGCCGAGAAGCGATGCCCGACGCCGGCCTTGGGCGGGCGCGCGGGCGTCCGGCTGGCGCGCAGCGGCGCAGGCCGACGCCTCGGGAGCCCGGTCCGCACGCGGCTGCCGGCCGCCCGGACTCCGCTCTCCCCCTCTCTTGCCT
>NW_027168017.1:17500-27500 GCF_040954835.1 Lepisosteus oculatus
GCTGCCGGCCGCCCGGACTCCGCTCTCCCCCTCTCTTGCCTGCCTGCTTGCTCGCCTGCCTGCCCGCCAGTCCCGGGCGGGGGCCCTGCTCTTGGATCTCCTGTCAACGGCCCGACAACGACCGCAGCCGCAGGGGGGCGCCAGCCGGCCGGCCTCCTTAGCTTAGGCCCCTCCCACCAGCAGCAGCTGTGCCGAGCGAGCTGCAAGCGAAAGCGGACCGTCGGCACCTGCGGGCAGAGGCAAGGGGCAGCGCTCTCTCGGGAGGGACGGGGACACACACACACACAGACGCGCGCGCCTGCCCGCCTGCCGGAAAAAAAGGAAGAAAAGGTGTATATACTAAGTTTTTTGGAGGGAAACCGCCCGGCTGTCGAAAGGGGCCCGCCTGCGAGGACGGGGACACACACACACACACACACACACATACACACACACACACACACACACACAAAAGCCACGCCTGCCTCCCTGGGAAAAGGCTGAAAAAACTAAGTTTTTTGGAGGGAAAACGCACGGGAGCCGAAAAGGGGGCCGGCCTGCTTGCCCAGAGAGTCGAGACGCGGGAAAGTGCACAGAGGGAGCACGGGAACGGAGACGGGGAGGGGGAGGGGGAGAGAGAGACACACAGATGGACGAGAGACGAGACCCGAGAAGAAGGAGCTCCAGTCCACCTCGCTTGCTTGCTTGCTTGCTTGCTTGCTAGCTACGTCTGTCTTTTCACCGCTGAGAGAAGGTGGTGCACCGCTCCCGGAGGCGCTGCAATACCGGGCCGATGCGTGGAGAGGACGGAGCAAGCTCCTGATCCAGCTCCCTGTTCCAAAAATCCGTTTAATATGTGGTCCCCCGATGGGGGACGTATCAGATATTAAACTGATAAGAACAGATACTACACTTGATCTTAGCCAAAAGGCCGAGAAGCGATGCCCGACGCCGGCCTTGGGCGGGCGCGCGGGCGTCCGGCTGGCGCGCAGCGGCGCAGGCCGACGCCTCGGGAGCCCGGTCCGCACGCGGCTGCCGGCCGCCCGGACTCCGCTCTCCCCCTCTCTTGCCTGCCTGCTTGCTCGCCTGCCTGCCCGCCAGTCCCGGGCGGGGGCCCTGCTCTTGGATCTCCTGTCAACGGCCCGACAACGACCGCAGCCGCAGGGGGGCGCCAGCCGGCCGGCCTCCTTAGCTTAGGCCCCTCCCACCAGCAGCAGCTGTGCCGAGCGAGCTGCAAGCGAAAGCGGACCGTCGGCACCTGCGGGCAGAGGCAAGGGGCAGCGCTCTCTCGGGAGGGACGGGGACACACACACACACAGACGCGCGCGCCTGCCCGCCTGCCGGAAAAAAAGGAAGAAAAGGTGTATATACTAAGTTTTTTGGAGGGAAACCGCCCGGCTGTCGAAAGGGGCCCGCCTGCGAGGACGGGGACACACACACACACACACACACACATACACACACACACACACACACACAAAAGCCACGCCTGCCTCCCTGGGAAAAGGCTGAAAAAACTAAGTTTTTTGGAGGGAAAACGCACGGGAGCCGAAAAGGGGGCCGGCCTGCTTGCCCAGAGAGTCGAGACGCGGGAAAGTGCACAGAGGGAGCACGGGAACGGAGACGGGGAGGGGGAGGGGGAGAGAGAGACACACAGATGGACGAGAGACGAGACCCGAGAAGAAGGAGCTCCAGTCCACCTCGCTTGCTTGCTTGCTTGCTTGCTTGCTAGCTACGTCTGTCTTTTCACCGCTGAGAGAAGGTGGTGCACCGCTCCCGGAGGCGCTGCAATACCGGGCCGATGCGTGGAGAGGACGGAGCAAGCTCCTGATCCAGCTCCCTGTTCCAAAAATCCGTTTAATATGTGGTCCCCCGATGGGGGACGTATCAGATATTAAACTGATAAGAACAGATACTACACTTGATCTTAGCCAAAAGGCCGAGAAGCGATGCCCGACGCCGGCCTTGGGCGGGCGCGCGGGCGTCCGGCTGGCGCGCAGCGGCGCAGGCCGACGCCTCGGGAGCCCGGTCCGCACGCGGCTGCCGGCCGCCCGGACTCCGCTCTCCCCCTCTCTTGCCTGCCTGCTTGCTCGCCTGCCTGCCCGCCAGTCCCGGGCGGGGGCCCTGCTCTTGGATCTCCTGTCAACGGCCCGACAACGACCGCAGCCGCAGGGGGGCGCCAGCCGGCCGGCCTCCTTAGCTTAGGCCCCTCCCACCAGCAGCAGCTGTGCCGAGCGAGCTGCAAGCGAAAGCGGACCGTCGGCACCTGCGGGCAGAGGCAAGGGGCAGCGCTCTCTCGGGAGGGACGGGGACACACACACACACAGACGCGCGCGCCTGCCCGCCTGCCGGAAAAAAAGGAAGAAAAGGTGTATATACTAAGTTTTTTGGAGGGAAACCGCCCGGCTGTCGAAAGGGGCCCGCCTGCGAGGACGGGGACACACACACACACACACACACACATACACACACACACACACACACAAAAGCCACGCCTGCCTCCCTGGGAAAAGGCTGAAAAAACTAAGTTTTTTGGAGGGAAAACGCACGGGAGCCGAAAAGGGGGCCGGCCTGCTTGCCCAGAGAGTCGAGACGCGGGAAAGTGCACAGAGGGAGCACGGGAACGGAGACGGGGAGGGGGAGGGGGAGAGAGAGACACACAGATGGACGAGAGACGAGACCCGAGAAGAAGGAGCTCCAGTCCACCTCGCTTGCTTGCTTGCTTGCTTGCTTGCTAGCTACGTCTGTCTTTTCACCGCTGAGAGAAGGTGGTGCACCGCTCCCGGAGGCGCTGCAATACCGGGCCGATGCGTGGAGAGGACGGAGCAAGCTCCTGATCCAGCTCCCTGTTCCAAAAATCCGTTTAATATGTGGTCCCCCGATGGGGGACGTATCAGATATTAAACTGATAAGAACAGATACTACACTTGATCTTAGCCAAAAGGCCGAGAAGCGATGCCCGACGCCGGCCTTGGGCGGGCGCGCGGGCGTCCGGCTGGCGCGCAGCGGCGCAGGCCGACGCCTCGGGAGCCCGGTCCGCACGCGGCTGCCGGCCGCCCGGACTCCGCTCTCCCCCTCTCTTGCCTGCCTGCTTGCTCGCCTGCCTGCCCGCCAGTCCCGGGCGGGGGCCCTGCTCTTGGATCTCCTGTCAACGGCCCGACAACGACCGCAGCCGCAGGGGGGCGCCAGCCGGCCGGCCTCCTTAGCTTAGGCCCCTCCCACCAGCAGCAGCTGTGCCGAGCGAGCTGCAAGCGAAAGCGGACCGTCGGCACCTGCGGGCAGAGGCAAGGGGCAGCGCTCTCTCGGGAGGGACGGGGACACACACACACACAGACGCGCGCGCCTGCCCGCCTGCCGGAAAAAAAGGAAGAAAAGGTGTATATACTAAGTTTTTTGGAGGGAAACCGCCCGGCTGTCGAAAGGGGCCCGCCTGCGAGGACGGGGACACACACACACACACACACACATACACACACACACACACACACACACAAAAGCCACGCCTGCCTCCCTGGGAAAAGGCTGAAAAAACTAAGTTTTTTGGAGGGAAAACGCACGGGAGCCGAAAAGGGGGCCGGCCTGCTTGCCCAGAGAGTCGAGACGCGGGAAAGTGCACAGAGGGAGCACGGGAACGGAGACGGGGAGGGGGAGGGGGAGAGAGAGACACACAGATGGACGAGAGACGAGACCCGAGAAGAAGGAGCTCCAGTCCACCTCGCTTGCTTGCTTGCTTGCTTGCTTGCTAGCTACGTCTGTCTTTTCACCGCTGAGAGAAGGTGGTGCACCGCTCCCGGAGGCGCTGCAATACCGGGCCGATGCGTGGAGAGGACGGAGCAAGCTCCTGATCCAGCTCCCTGTTCCAAAAATCCGTTTAATATGTGGTCCCCCGATGGGGGACGTATCAGATATTAAACTGATAAGAACAGATACTACACTTGATCTTAGCCAAAAGGCCGAGAAGCGATGCCCGACGCCGGCCTTGGGCGGGCGCGCGGGCGTCCGGCTGGCGCGCAGCGGCGCAGGCCGACGCCTCGGGAGCCCGGTCCGCACGCGGCTGCCGGCCGCCCGGACTCCGCTCTCCCCCTCTCTTGCCTGCCTGCTTGCTCGCCTGCCTGCCCGCCAGTCCCGGGCGGGGGCCCTGCTCTTGGATCTCCTGTCAACGGCCCGACAACGACCGCAGCCGCAGGGGGGCGCCAGCCGGCCGGCCTCCTTAGCTTAGGCCCCTCCCACCAGCAGCAGCTGTGCCGAGCGAGCTGCAAGCGAAAGCGGACCGTCGGCACCTGCGGGCAGAGGCAAGGGGCAGCGCTCTCTCGGGAGGGACGGGGACACACACACACACAGACGCGCGCGCCTGCCCGCCTGCCGGAAAAAAAGGAAGAAAAGGTGTATATACTAAGTTTTTTGGAGGGAAACCGCCCGGCTGTCGAAAGGGGCCCGCCTGCGAGGACGGGGACACACACACACACACACACACACATACACACACACACACACACACACACAAAAGCCACGCCTGCCTCCCTGGGAAAAGGCTGAAAAAACTAAGTTTTTTGGAGGGAAAACGCACGGGAGCCGAAAAGGGGGCCGGCCTGCTTGCCCAGAGAGTCGAGACGCGGGAAAGTGCACAGAGGGAGCACGGGAACGGAGACGGGGAGGGGGAGGGGGAGAGAGAGACACACAGATGGACGAGAGACGAGACCCGAGAAGAAGGAGCTCCAGTCCACCTCGCTTGCTTGCTTGCTTGCTTGCTTGCTAGCTACGTCTGTCTTTTCACCGCTGAGAGAAGGTGGTGCACCGCTCCCGGAGGCGCTGCAATACCGGGCCGATGCGTGGAGAGGACGGAGCAAGCTCCTGATCCAGCTCCCTGTTCCAAAAATCCGTTTAATATGTGGTCCCCCGATGGGGGACGTATCAGATATTAAACTGATAAGAACAGATACTACACTTGATCTTAGCCAAAAGGCCGAGAAGCGATGCCCGACGCCGGCCTTGGGCGGGCGCGCGGGCGTCCGGCTGGCGCGCAGCCGCAGGCCGACGCCTCGGGAGCCCGGTCCGCACGCGGCTGCCGGCCGCCCGGACTCCGCTCTCCCCCTCTCTTGCCTGCCTGCTTGCTCGCCTGCCTGCCCGCCAGTCCCGGGCGGGGGCCCTGCTCTTGGATCTCCTGTCAACGGCCCGACAACGACCGCAGCCGCAGGGGGGCGCCAGCCGGCCGGCCTCCTTAGCTTAGGCCCCTCCCACCAGCAGCAGCTGTGCCGAGCGAGCTGCAAGCGAAAGCGGACCGTCGGCACCTGCGGGCAGAGGCAAGGGGCAGCGCTCTCTCGGGAGGGACGGGGACACACACACACACAGACGCGCGCGCCTGCCCGCCTGCCGGAAAAAAAGGAAGAAAAGGTGTATATACTAAGTTTTTTGGAGGGAAACCGCCCGGCTGTCGAAAGGGGCCCGCCTGCGAGGACGGGGACACACACACACACACACACACACACATACACACACACACACACACACACAAAAGCCACGCCTGCCTCCCTGGGAAAAGGCTGAAAAAACTAAGTTTTTTGGAGGGAAAACGCACGGGAGCCGAAAAGGGGGCCGGCCTGCTTGCCCAGAGAGTCGAGACGCGGGAAAGTGCACAGAGGGAGCACGGGAACGGAGACGGGGAGGGGGAGGGGGAGAGAGAGACACACAGATGGACGAGAGACGAGACCCGAGAAGAAGGAGCTCCAGTCCACCTCGCTTGCTTGCTTGCTTGCTTGCTTGCTAGCTACGTCTGTCTTTTCACCGCTGAGAGAAGGTGGTGCACCGCTCCCGGAGGCGCTGCAATACCGGGCCGATGCGTGGAGAGGACGGAGCAAGCTCCTGATCCAGCTCCCTGTTCCAAAAATCCGTTTAATATGTGGTCCCCCGATGGGGGACGTATCAGATATTAAACTGATAAGAACAGATACTACACTTGATCTTAGCCAAAAGGCCGAGAAGCGATGCCCGACGCCGGCCTTGGGCGGGCGCGCGGGCGTCCGGCTGGCGCGCAGCGGCGCAGGCCGACGCCTCGGGAGCCCGGTCCGCACGCGGCTGCCGGCCGCCCGGACTCCGCTCTCCCCCTCTCTTGCCTGCCTGCTTGCTCGCCTGCCTGCCCGCCAGTCCCGGGCGGGGGCCCTGCTCTTGGATCTCCTGTCAACGGCCCGACAACGACCGCAGCCGCAGGGGGGCGCCAGCCGGCCGGCCTCCTTAGCTTAGGCCCCTCCCACCAGCAGCAGCTGTGCCGAGCGAGCTGCAAGCGAAAGCGGACCGTCGGCACCTGCGGGCAGAGGCAAGGGGCAGCGCTCTCTCGGGAGGGACGGGGACACACACACACACAGACGCGCGCGCCTGCCCGCCTGCCGGAAAAAAAGGAAGAAAAGGTGTATATACTAAGTTTTTTGGAGGGAAACCGCCCGGCTGTCGAAAGGGGCCCGCCTGCGAGGACGGGGACACACACACACACACACATACACACACACACACACACACACACACAAAAGCCACGCCTGCCTCCCTGGGAAAAGGCTGAAAAAACTAAGTTTTTTGGAGGGAAAACGCACGGGAGCCGAAAAGGGGGCCGGCCTGCTTGCCCAGAGAGTCGAGACGCGGGAAAGTGCACAGAGGGAGCACGGGAACGGAGACGGGGAGGGGGAGGGGGAGAGAGAGACACACAGATGGACGAGAGACGAGACCCGAGAAGAAGGAGCTCCAGTCCACCTCGCTTGCTTGCTTGCTTGCTTGCTTGCTAGCTACGTCTGTCTTTTCACCGCTGAGAGAAGGTGGTGCACCGCTCCCGGAGGCGCTGCAATACCGGGCCGATGCGTGGAGAGGACGGAGCAAGCTCCTGATCCAGCTCCCTGTTCCAAAAATCCGTTTAATATGTGGTCCCCCGATGGGGGACGTATCAGATATTAAACTGATAAGAACAGATACTACACTTGATCTTAGCCAAAAGGCCGAGAAGCGATGCCCGACGCCGGCCTTGGGCGGGCGCGCGGGCGTCCGGCTGGCGCGCAGCGGCGCAGGCCGACGCCTCGGGAGCCCGGTCCGCACGCGGCTGCCGGCCGCCCGGACTCCGCTCTCCCCCTCTCTTGCCTGCCTGCTTGCTCGCCTGCCTGCCCGCCAGTCCCGGGCGGGGGCCCTGCTCTTGGATCTCCTGTCAACGGCCCGACAACGACCGCAGCCGCAGGGGGGCGCCAGCCGGCCGGCCTCCTTAGCTTAGGCCCCTCCCACCAGCAGCAGCTGTGCCGAGCGAGCTGCAAGCGAAAGCGGACCGTCGGCACCTGCGGGCAGAGGCAAGGGGCAGCGCTCTCTCGGGAGGGACGGGGACACACACACACACAGACGCGCGCGCCTGCCCGCCTGCCGGAAAAAAAGGAAGAAAAGGTGTATATACTAAGTTTTTTGGAGGGAAACCGCCCGGCTGTCGAAAGGGGCCCGCCTGCGAGGACGGGGACACACACACACACACACACATACACACACACACACACACACACACACAAAAGCCACGCCTGCCTCCCTGGGAAAAGGCTGAAAAAACTAAGTTTTTTGGAGGGAAAACGCACGGGAGCCGAAAAGGGGGCCGGCCTGCTTGCCCAGAGAGTCGAGACGCGGGAAAGTGCACAGAGGGAGCACGGGAACGGAGACGGGGAGGGGGAGGGGGAGAGAGAGACACACAGATGGACGAGAGACGAGACCCGAGAAGAAGGAGCTCCAGTCCACCTCGCTTGCTTGCTTGCTTGCTTGCTTGCTAGCTACGTCTGTCTTTTCACCGCTGAGAGAAGGTGGTGCACCGCTCCCGGAGGCGCTGCAATACCGGGCCGATGCGTGGAGAGGACGGAGCAAGCTCCTGATCCAGCTCCCTGTTCCAAAAATCCGTTTAATATGTGGTCCCCCGATGGGGGACGTATCAGATATTAAACTGATAAGAACAGATACTACACTTGATCTTAGCCAAAAGGCCGAGAAGCGATGCCCGACGCCGGCCTTGGGCGGGCGCGCGGGCGTCCGGCTGGCGCGCAGCGGCGCAGGCCGACGCCTCGGGAGCCCGGTCCGCACGCGGCTGCCGGCCGCCCGGACTCCGCTCTCCCCCTCTCTTGCCTGCCTGCTTGCTCGCCTGCCTGCCCGCCAGTCCCGGGCGGGGGCCCTGCTCTTGGATCTCCTGTCAACGGCCCGACAACGACCGCAGCCGCAGGGGGGCGCCAGCCGGCCGGCCTCCTTAGCTTAGGCCCCTCCCACCAGCAGCAGCTGTGCCGAGCGAGCTGCAAGCGAAAGCGGACCGTCGGCACCTGCGGGCAGAGGCAAGGGGCAGCGCTCTCTCGGGAGGGACGGGGACACACACACACACAGACGCGCGCGCCTGCCCGCCTGCCGGAAAAAAAGGAAGAAAAGGTGTATATACTAAGTTTTTTGGAGGGAAACCGCCCGGCTGTCGAAAGGGGCCCGCCTGCGAGGACGGGGACACACACACACACACACACACATACACACACACACACACACACACACACAAAGCCACGCCTGCCTCCCTGGGAAAAGGCTGAAAAAACTAAGTTTTTTGGAGGGAAAACGCACGGGAGCCGAAAAGGGGGCCGGCCTGCTTGCCCAGAGAGTCGAGACGCGGGAAAGTGCACAGAGGGAGCACGGGAACGGAGACGGGGAGGGGGAGGGGGAGAGAGAGACACACAGATGGACGAGAGACGAGACCCGAGAAGAAGGAGCTCCAGTCCACCTCGCTTGCTTGCTTGCTTGCTTGCTTGCTAGCTACGTCTGTCTTTTCACCGCTGAGAGAAGGTGGTGCACCGCTCCCGGAGGCGCTGCAATACCGGGCCGATGCGTGGAGAGGACGGAGCAAGCTCCTGATCCAGCTCCCTGTTCCAAAAATCCGTTTAATATGTGGTCCCCCGATGGGGGACGTATCAGATATTAAACTGATAAGAACAGATACTACACTTGATCTTAGCCAAAAGGCCGAGAAGCGATGCCCGACGCCGGCCTTGGGCGGGCGCGCGGGCGTCCGGCTGGCGCGCAGCGGCGCAGGCCGACGCCTCGGGAGCCCGGTCCGCACGCGGCTGCCGGCCGCCCGGACTCCGCTCTCCCCCTCTCTTGCCTGCCTGCTTGCTCGCCTGCCTGCCCGCCAGTCCCGGGCGGGGGCCCTGCTCTTGGATCTCCTGTCAACGGCCCGACAACGACCGCAGCCGCAGGGGGGCGCCAGCCGGCCGGCCTCCTTAGCTTAGGCCCCTCCCACCAGCAGCAGCTGTGCCGAGCGAGCTGCAAGCGAAAGCGGACCGTCGGCACCTGCGGGCAGAGGCAAGGGGCAGCGCTCTCTCGGGAGGGACGGGGACACACACACACACAGACGCGCGCGCCTGCCCGCCTGCCGGAAAAAAAGGAAGAAAAGGTGTATATACTAAGTTTTTTGGAGGGAAACCGCCCGGCTGTCGAAAGGGGCCCGCCTGCGAGGACGGGGACACACACACACACACACACACATACACACACACACACACACACACACAAAAGCCACGCCTGCCTCCCTGGGAAAAGGCTGAAAAAACTAAGTTTTTTGGAGGGAAAACGCACGGGAGCCGAAAAGGGGGCCGGCCTGCTTGCCCAGAGAGTCGAGACGCGGGAAAGTGCACAGAGGGAGCACGGGAACGGAGACGGGGAGGGGGAGGGGGAGAGAGAGACACACAGATGGACGAGAGACGAGACCCGAGAAGAAGGAGCTCCAGTCCACCTCGCTTGCTTGCTTGCTTGCTTGCTTGCTAGCTACGTCTGTCTTTTCACCGCTGAGAGAAGGTGGTGCACCGCTCCCGGAGGCGCTGCAATACCGGGCCGATGCGTGGAGAGGACGGAGCAAGCTCCTGATCCAGCTCCCTGTTCCAAAAATCCGTTTAATATGTGGTCCCCCGATGGGGGACGTATCAGATATTAAACTGATAAGAACAGATACTACACTTGATCTTAGCCAAAAGGCCGAGAAGCGATGCCCGAC
>NW_027168017.1:32500-72500 GCF_040954835.1 Lepisosteus oculatus
CTTGATCTTAGCCAAAAGGCCGAGAAGCGATGCCCGACGCCGGCCTTGGGCGGGCGCGCGGGCGTCCGGCTGGCGCGCAGCGGCGCAGGCCGACGCCTCGGGAGCCCGGTCCGCACGCGGCTGCCGGCCGCCCGGACTCCGCTCTCCCCCTCTCTTGCCTGCCTGCTTGCTCGCCTGCCTGCCCGCCAGTCCCGGGCGGGGGCCCTGCTCTTGGATCTCCTGTCAACGGCCCGACAACGACCGCAGCCGCAGGGGGGCGCCAGCCGGCCGGCCTCCTTAGCTTAGGCCCCTCCCACCAGCAGCAGCTGTGCCGAGCGAGCTGCAAGCGAAAGCGGACCGTCGGCACCTGCGGGCAGAGGCAAGGGGCAGCGCTCTCTCGGGAGGGACGGGGACACACACACACACAGACGCGCGCGCCTGCCCGCCTGCCGGAAAAAAAGGAAGAAAAGGTGTATATACTAAGTTTTTTGGAGGGAAACCGCCCGGCTGTCGAAAGGGGCCCGCCTGCGAGGACGGGGACACACACACACACACACACACACACATACACACACACACACACACACAAAAGCCACGCCTGCCTCCCTGGGAAAAGGCTGAAAAAACTAAGTTTTTTGGAGGGAAAACGCACGGGAGCCGAAAAGGGGGCCGGCCTGCTTGCCCAGAGAGTCGAGACGCGGGAAAGTGCACAGAGGGAGCACGGGAACGGAGACGGGGAGGGGGAGGGGGAGAGAGAGACACACAGATGGACGAGAGACGAGACCCGAGAAGAAGGAGCTCCAGTCCACCTCGCTTGCTTGCTTGCTTGCTTGCTTGCTAGCTACGTCTGTCTTTTCACCGCTGAGAGAAGGTGGTGCACCGCTCCCGGAGGCGCTGCAATACCGGGCCGATGCGTGGAGAGGACGGAGCAAGCTCCTGATCCAGCTCCCTGTTCCAAAAATCCGTTTAATATGTGGTCCCCCGATGGGGGACGTATCAGATATTAAACTGATAAGAACAGATACTACACTTGATCTTAGCCAAAAGGCCGAGAAGCGATGCCCGACGCCGGCCTTGGGCGGGCGCGCGGGCGTCCGGCTGGCGCGCAGCGGCGCAGGCCGACGCCTCGGGAGCCCGGTCCGCACGCGGCTGCCGGCCGCCCGGACTCCGCTCTCCCCCTCTCTTGCCTGCCTGCTTGCTCGCCTGCCTGCCCGCCAGTCCCGGGCGGGGGCCCTGCTCTTGGATCTCCTGTCAACGGCCCGACAACGACCGCAGCCGCAGGGGGGCGCCAGCCGGCCGGCCTCCTTAGCTTAGGCCCCTCCCACCAGCAGCAGCTGTGCCGAGCGAGCTGCAAGCGAAAGCGGACCGTCGGCACCTGCGGGCAGAGGCAAGGGGCAGCGCTCTCTCGGGAGGGACGGGGACACACACACACACAGACGCGCGCGCCTGCCCGCCTGCCGGAAAAAAAGGAAGAAAAGGTGTATATACTAAGTTTTTTGGAGGGAAACCGCCCGGCTGTCGAAAGGGGCCCGCCTGCGAGGACGGGGACACACACACACACACACACACACACATACACACACACACACACACACACAAAAGCCACGCCTGCCTCCCTGGGAAAAGGCTGAAAAAACTAAGTTTTTTGGAGGGAAAACGCACGGGAGCCGAAAAGGGGGCCGGCCTGCTTGCCCAGAGAGTCGAGACGCGGGAAAGTGCACAGAGGGAGCACGGGAACGGAGACGGGGAGGGGGAGGGGGAGAGAGAGACACACAGATGGACGAGAGACGAGACCCGAGAAGAAGGAGCTCCAGTCCACCTCGCTTGCTTGCTTGCTTGCTTGCTTGCTAGCTACGTCTGTCTTTTCACCGCTGAGAGAAGGTGGTGCACCGCTCCCGGAGGCGCTGCAATACCGGGCCGATGCGTGGAGAGGACGGAGCAAGCTCCTGATCCAGCTCCCTGTTCCAAAAATCCGTTTAATATGTGGTCCCCCGATGGGGGACGTATCAGATATTAAACTGATAAGAACAGATACTACACTTGATCTTAGCCAAAAGGCCGAGAAGCGATGCCCGACGCCGGCCTTGGGCGGGCGCGCGGGCGTCCGGCTGGCGCGCAGCGGCGCAGGCCGACGCCTCGGGAGCCCGGTCCGCACGCGGCTGCCGGCCGCCCGGACTCCGCTCTCCCCCTCTCTTGCCTGCCTGCTTGCTCGCCTGCCTGCCCGCCAGTCCCGGGCGGGGGCCCTGCTCTTGGATCTCCTGTCAACGGCCCGACAACGACCGCAGCCGCAGGGGGGCGCCAGCCGGCCGGCCTCCTTAGCTTAGGCCCCTCCCACCAGCAGCAGCTGTGCCGAGCGAGCTGCAAGCGAAAGCGGACCGTCGGCACCTGCGGGCAGAGGCAAGGGGCAGCGCTCTCTCGGGAGGGACGGGGACACACACACACACAGACGCGCGCGCCTGCCCGCCTGCCGGAAAAAAAGGAAGAAAAGGTGTATATACTAAGTTTTTTGGAGGGAAACCGCCCGGCTGTCGAAAGGGGCCCGCCTGCGAGGACGGGGACACACACACACACACACACACACATACACACACACACACACACACACAAAAGCCACGCCTGCCTCCCTGGGAAAAGGCTGAAAAAACTAAGTTTTTTGGAGGGAAAACGCACGGGAGCCGAAAAGGGGGCCGGCCTGCTTGCCCAGAGAGTCGAGACGCGGGAAAGTGCACAGAGGGAGCACGGGAACGGAGACGGGGAGGGGGAGGGGGAGAGAGAGACACACAGATGGACGAGAGACGAGACCCGAGAAGAAGGAGCTCCAGTCCACCTCGCTTGCTTGCTTGCTTGCTTGCTTGCTAGCTACGTCTGTCTTTTCACCGCTGAGAGAAGGTGGTGCACCGCTCCCGGAGGCGCTGCAATACCGGGCCGATGCGTGGAGAGGACGGAGCAAGCTCCTGATCCAGCTCCCTGTTCCAAAAATCCGTTTAATATGTGGTCCCCCGATGGGGGACGTATCAGATATTAAACTGATAAGAACAGATACTACACTTGATCTTAGCCAAAAGGCCGAGAAGCGATGCCCGACGCCGGCCTTGGGCGGGCGCGCGGGCGTCCGGCTGGCGCGCAGCGGCGCAGGCCGACGCCTCGGGAGCCCGGTCCGCACGCGGCTGCCGGCCGCCCGGACTCCGCTCTCCCCCTCTCTTGCCTGCCTGCTTGCTCGCCTGCCTGCCCGCCAGTCCCGGGCGGGGGCCCTGCTCTTGGATCTCCTGTCAACGGCCCGACAACGACCGCAGCCGCAGGGGGGCGCCAGCCGGCCGGCCTCCTTAGCTTAGGCCCCTCCCACCAGCAGCAGCTGTGCCGAGCGAGCTGCAAGCGAAAGCGGACCGTCGGCACCTGCGGGCAGAGGCAAGGGGCAGCGCTCTCTCGGGAGGGACGGGGACACACACACACACAGACGCGCGCGCCTGCCCGCCTGCCGGAAAAAAAGGAAGAAAAGGTGTATATACTAAGTTTTTTGGAGGGAAACCGCCCGGCTGTCGAAAGGGGCCCGCCTGCGAGGACGGGGACACACACACACACACACACACATACACACACACACACACACACACACAAAAGCCACGCCTGCCTCCCTGGGAAAAGGCTGAAAAAACTAAGTTTTTTGGAGGGAAAACGCACGGGAGCCGAAAAGGGGGCCGGCCTGCTTGCCCAGCAGAGAGTCGAGACGCGGGAAAGTGCACAGAGGGAGCACGGGAACGGAGACGGGGAGGGGGAGGGGGAGAGAGAGACACACAGATGGACGAGAGACGAGACCCGAGAAGAAGGAGCTCCAGTCCACCTCGCTTGCTTGCTTGCTTGCTTGCTTGCTAGCTACGTCTGTCTTTTCACCGCTGAGAGAAGGTGGTGCACCGCTCCCGGAGGCGCTGCAATACCGGGCCGATGCGTGGAGAGGACGGAGCAAGCTCCTGATCCAGCTCCCTGTTCCAAAAATCCGTTTAATATGTGGTCCCCCGATGGGGGACGTATCAGATATTAAACTGATAAGAACAGATACTACACTTGATCTTAGCCAAAAGGCCGAGAAGCGATGCCCGACGCCGGCCTTGGGCGGGCGCGCGGGCGTCCGGCTGGCGCGCAGCGGCGCAGGCCGACGCCTCGGGAGCCCGGTCCGCACGCGGCTGCCGGCCGCCCGGACTCCGCTCTCCCCCTCTCTTGCCTGCCTGCTTGCTCGCCTGCCTGCCCGCCAGTCCCGGGCGGGGGCCCTGCTCTTGGATCTCCTGTCAACGGCCCGACAACGACCGCAGCCGCAGGGGGGCGCCAGCCGGCCGGCCTCCTTAGCTTAGGCCCCTCCCACCAGCAGCAGCTGTGCCGAGCGAGCTGCAAGCGAAAGCGGACCGTCGGCACCTGCGGGCAGAGGCAAGGGGCAGCGCTCTCTCGGGAGGGACGGGGACACACACACACACAGACGCGCGCGCCTGCCCGCCTGCCGGAAAAAAAGGAAGAAAAGGTGTATATACTAAGTTTTTTGGAGGGAAACCGCCCGGCTGTCGAAAGGGGCCCGCCTGCGAGGACGGGGACACACACACACACACACACACATACACACACACACACACACACACACAAAAGCCACGCCTGCCTCCCTGGGAAAAGGCTGAAAAAACTAAGTTTTTTGGAGGGAAAACGCACGGGAGCCGAAAAGGGGGCCGGCCTGCTTGCCCAGAGAGTCGAGACGCGGGAAAGTGCACAGAGGGAGCACGGGAACGGAGACGGGGAGGGGGAGGGGGAGAGAGAGACACACAGATGGACGAGAGACGAGACCCGAGAAGAAGGAGCTCCAGTCCACCTCGCTTGCTTGCTTGCTTGCTTGCTTGCTAGCTACGTCTGTCTTTTCACCGCTGAGAGAAGGTGGTGCACCGCTCCCGGAGGCGCTGCAATACCGGGCCGATGCGTGGAGAGGACGGAGCAAGCTCCTGATCCAGCTCCCTGTTCCAAAAATCCGTTTAATATGTGGTCCCCCGATGGGGGACGTATCAGATATTAAACTGATAAGAACAGATACTACACTTGATCTTAGCCAAAAGGCCGAGAAGCGATGCCCGACGCCGGCCTTGGGCGGGCGCGCGGGCGTCCGGCTGGCGCGCAGCGGCGCAGGCCGACGCCTCGGGAGCCCGGTCCGCACGCGGCTGCCGGCCGCCCGGACTCCGCTCTCCCCCTCTCTTGCCTGCCTGCTTGCTCGCCTGCCTGCCCGCCAGTCCCGGGCGGGGGCCCTGCTCTTGGATCTCCTGTCAACGGCCCGACAACGACCGCAGCCGCAGGGGGGCGCCAGCCGGCCGGCCTCCTTAGCTTAGGCCCCTCCCACCAGCAGCAGCTGTGCCGAGCGAGCTGCAAGCGAAAGCGGACCGTCGGCACCTGCGGGCAGAGGCAAGGGGCAGCGCTCTCTCGGGAGGGACGGGGACACACACACACACAGACGCGCGCGCCTGCCCGCCTGCCGGAAAAAAAGGAAGAAAAGGTGTATATACTAAGTTTTTTGGAGGGAAACCGCCCGGCTGTCGAAAGGGGCCCGCCTGCGAGGACGGGGACACACACACACACACACACACATACACACACACACACACACACACACAAAAGCCACGCCTGCCTCCCTGGGAAAAGGCTGAAAAAACTAAGTTTTTTGGAGGGAAAACGCACGGGAGCCGAAAAGGGGGCCGGCCTGCTTGCCCAGAGAGTCGAGACGCGGGAAAGTGCACAGAGGGAGCACGGGAACGGAGACGGGGAGGGGGAGGGGGAGAGAGAGACACACAGATGGACGAGAGACGAGACCCGAGAAGAAGGAGCTCCAGTCCACCTCGCTTGCTTGCTTGCTTGCTTGCTTGCTAGCTACGTCTGTCTTTTCACCGCTGAGAGAAGGTGGTGCACCGCTCCCGGAGGCGCTGCAATACCGGGCCGATGCGTGGAGAGGACGGAGCAAGCTCCTGATCCAGCTCCCTGTTCCAAAAATCCGTTTAATATGTGGTCCCCCGATGGGGGACGTATCAGATATTAAACTGATAAGAACAGATACTACACTTGATCTTAGCCAAAAGGCCGAGAAGCGATGCCCGACGCCGGCCTTGGGCGGGCGCGCGGGCGTCCGGCTGGCGCGCAGCGGCGCAGGCCGACGCCTCGGGAGCCCGGTCCGCACGCGGCTGCCGGCCGCCCGGACTCCGCTCTCCCCCTCTCTTGCCTGCCTGCTTGCTCGCCTGCCTGCCCGCCAGTCCCGGGCGGGGGCCCTGCTCTTGGATCTCCTGTCAACGGCCCGACAACGACCGCAGCCGCAGGGGGGCGCCAGCCGGCCGGCCTCCTTAGCTTAGGCCCCTCCCACCAGCAGCAGCTGTGCCGAGCGAGCTGCAAGCGAAAGCGGACCGTCGGCACCTGCGGGCAGAGGCAAGGGGCAGCGCTCTCTCGGGAGGGACGGGGACACACACACACACAGACGCGCGCGCCTGCCCGCCTGCCGGAAAAAAAGGAAGAAAAGGTGTATATACTAAGTTTTTTGGAGGGAAACCGCCCGGCTGTCGAAAGGGGCCCGCCTGCGAGGACGGGGACACACACACACACACACACACATACACACACACACACACACACACACAAAAGCCACGCCTGCCTCCCTGGGAAAAGGCTGAAAAAACTAAGTTTTTTGGAGGGAAAACGCACGGGAGCCGAAAAGGGGGCCGGCCTGCTTGCCCAGAGAGTCGAGACGCGGGAAAGTGCACAGAGGGAGCACGGGAACGGAGACGGGGAGGGGGAGGGGGAGAGAGAGACACACAGATGGACGAGAGACGAGACCCGAGAAGAAGGAGCTCCAGTCCACCTCGCTTGCTTGCTTGCTTGCTTGCTTGCTAGCTACGTCTGTCTTTTCACCGCTGAGAGAAGGTGGTGCACCGCTCCCGGAGGCGCTGCAATACCGGGCCGATGCGTGGAGAGGACGGAGCAAGCTCCTGATCCAGCTCCCTGTTCCAAAAATCCGTTTAATATGTGGTCCCCCGATGGGGGACGTATCAGATATTAAACTGATAAGAACAGATACTACACTTGATCTTAGCCAAAAGGCCGAGAAGCGATGCCCGACGCCGGCCTTGGGCGGGCGCGCGGGCGTCCGGCTGGCGCGCAGCGGCGCAGGCCGACGCCTCGGGAGCCCGGTCCGCACGCGGCTGCCGGCCGCCCGGACTCCGCTCTCCCCCTCTCTTGCCTGCCTGCTTGCTCGCCTGCCTGCCCGCCAGTCCCGGGCGGGGGCCCTGCTCTTGGATCTCCTGTCAACGGCCCGACAACGACCGCAGCCGCAGGGGGGCGCCAGCCGGCCGGCCTCCTTAGCTTAGGCCCCTCCCACCAGCAGCAGCTGTGCCGAGCGAGCTGCAAGCGAAAGCGGACCGTCGGCACCTGCGGGCAGAGGCAAGGGGCAGCGCTCTCTCGGGAGGGACGGGGACACACACACACACAGACGCGCGCGCCTGCCCGCCTGCCGGAAAAAAAGGAAGAAAAGGTGTATATACTAAGTTTTTTGGAGGGAAACCGCCCGGCTGTCGAAAGGGGCCCGCCTGCGAGGACGGGGACACACACACACACACACACACACATACACACACACACACACACACACAAAAGCCACGCCTGCCTCCCTGGGAAAAGGCTGAAAAAACTAAGTTTTTTGGAGGGAAAACGCACGGGAGCCGAAAAGGGGGCCGGCCTGCTTGCCCAGAGAGTCGAGACGCGGGAAAGTGCACAGAGGGAGCACGGGAACGGAGACGGGGAGGGGGAGGGGGAGAGAGAGACACACAGATGGACGAGAGACGAGACCCGAGAAGAAGGAGCTCCAGTCCACCTCGCTTGCTTGCTTGCTTGCTTGCTTGCTAGCTACGTCTGTCTTTTCACCGCTGAGAGAAGGTGGTGCACCGCTCCCGGAGGCGCTGCAATACCGGGCCGATGCGTGGAGAGGACGGAGCAAGCTCCTGATCCAGCTCCCTGTTCCAAAAATCCGTTTAATATGTGGTCCCCCGATGGGGGACGTATCAGATATTAAACTGATAAGAACAGATACTACACTTGATCTTAGCCAAAAGGCCGAGAAGCGATGCCCGACGCCGGCCTTGGGCGGGCGCGCGGGCGTCCGGCTGGCGCGCAGCGGCGCAGGCCGACGCCTCGGGAGCCCGGTCCGCACGCGGCTGCCGGCCGCCCGGACTCCGCTCTCCCCCTCTCTTGCCTGCCTGCTTGCTCGCCTGCCTGCCCGCCAGTCCCGGGCGGGGGCCCTGCTCTTGGATCTCCTGTCAACGGCCCGACAACGACCGCAGCCGCAGGGGGGCGCCAGCCGGCCGGCCTCCTTAGCTTAGGCCCCTCCCACCAGCAGCAGCTGTGCCGAGCGAGCTGCAAGCGAAAGCGGACCGTCGGCACCTGCGGGCAGAGGCAAGGGGCAGCGCTCTCTCGGGAGGGACGGGGACACACACACACACAGACGCGCGCGCCTGCCCGCCTGCCGGAAAAAAAGGAAGAAAAGGTGTATATACTAAGTTTTTTGGAGGGAAACCGCCCGGCTGTCGAAAGGGGCCCGCCTGCGAGGACGGGGACACACACACACACACACACACATACACACACACACACACACACACACAAAGCCACGCCTGCCTCCCTGGGAAAAGGCTGAAAAAACTAAGTTTTTTGGAGGGAAAACGCACGGGAGCCGAAAAGGGGGCCGGCCTGCTTGCCCAGAGAGTCGAGACGCGGGAAAGTGCACAGAGGGAGCACGGGAACGGAGACGGGGAGGGGGAGGGGGAGAGAGAGACACACAGATGGACGAGAGACGAGACCCGAGAAGAAGGAGCTCCAGTCCACCTCGCTTGCTTGCTTGCTTGCTTGCTTGCTAGCTACGTCTGTCTTTTCACCGCTGAGAGAAGGTGGTGCACCGCTCCCGGAGGCGCTGCAATACCGGGCCGATGCGTGGAGAGGACGGAGCAAGCTCCTGATCCAGCTCCCTGTTCCAAAAATCCGTTTAATATGTGGTCCCCCGATGGGGGACGTATCAGATATTAAACTGATAAGAACAGATACTACACTTGATCTTAGCCAAAAGGCCGAGAAGCGATGCCCGACGCCGGCCTTGGGCGGGCGCGCGGGCGTCCGGCTGGCGCGCAGCGGCGCAGGCCGACGCCTCGGGAGCCCGGTCCGCACGCGGCTGCCGGCCGCCCGGACTCCGCTCTCCCCCTCTCTTGCCTGCCTGCTTGCTCGCCTGCCTGCCCGCCAGTCCCGGGCGGGGGCCCTGCTCTTGGATCTCCTGTCAACGGCCCGACAACGACCGCAGCCGCAGGGGGGCGCCAGCCGGCCGGCCTCCTTAGCTTAGGCCCCTCCCACCAGCAGCAGCTGTGCCGAGCGAGCTGCAAGCGAAAGCGGACCGTCGGCACCTGCGGGCAGAGGCAAGGGGCAGCGCTCTCTCGGGAGGGACGGGGACACACACACACACAGACGCGCGCGCCTGCCCGCCTGCCGGAAAAAAAGGAAGAAAAGGTGTATATACTAAGTTTTTTGGAGGGAAACCGCCCGGCTGTCGAAAGGGGCCCGCCTGCGAGGACGGGGACACACACACACACACACACACACACATACACACACACACACACACAAAAGCCACGCCTGCCTCCCTGGGAAAAGGCTGAAAAAACTAAGTTTTTTGGAGGGAAAACGCACGGGAGCCGAAAAGGGGGCCGGCCTGCTTGCCCAGAGAGTCGAGACGCGGGAAAGTGCACAGAGGGAGCACGGGAACGGAGACGGGGAGGGGGAGGGGGAGAGAGAGACACACAGATGGACGAGAGACGAGACCCGAGAAGAAGGAGCTCCAGTCCACCTCGCTTGCTTGCTTGCTTGCTTGCTTGCTAGCTACGTCTGTCTTTTCACCGCTGAGAGAAGGTGGTGCACCGCTCCCGGAGGCGCTGCAATACCGGGCCGATGCGTGGAGAGGACGGAGCAAGCTCCTGATCCAGCTCCCTGTTCCAAAAATCCGTTTAATATGTGGTCCCCCGATGGGGGACGTATCAGATATTAAACTGATAAGAACAGATACTACACTTGATCTTAGCCAAAAGGCCGAGAAGCGATGCCCGACGCCGGCCTTGGGCGGGCGCGCGGGCGTCCGGCTGGCGCGCAGCGGCGCAGGCCGACGCCTCGGGAGCCCGGTCCGCACGCGGCTGCCGGCCGCCCGGACTCCGCTCTCCCCCTCTCTTGCCTGCCTGCTTGCTCGCCTGCCTGCCCGCCAGTCCCGGGCGGGGGCCCTGCTCTTGGATCTCCTGTCAACGGCCCGACAACGACCGCAGCCGCAGGGGGGCGCCAGCCGGCCGGCCTCCTTAGCTTAGGCCCCTCCCACCAGCAGCAGCTGTGCCGAGCGAGCTGCAAGCGAAAGCGGACCGTCGGCACCTGCGGGCAGAGGCAAGGGGCAGCGCTCTCTCGGGAGGGACGGGGACACACACACACACAGACGCGCGCGCCTGCCCGCCTGCCGGAAAAAAAGGAAGAAAAGGTGTATATACTAAGTTTTTTGGAGGGAAACCGCCCGGCTGTCGAAAGGGGCCCGCCTGCGAGGACGGGGACACACACACACACACACACACATACACACACACACACACACACACACAAAGCCACGCCTGCCTCCCTGGGAAAAGGCTGAAAAAACTAAGTTTTTTGGAGGGAAAACGCACGGGAGCCGAAAAGGGGGCCGGCCTGCTTGCCCAGAGAGTCGAGACGCGGGAAAGTGCACAGAGGGAGCACGGGAACGGAGACGGGGAGGGGGAGGGGGAGAGAGAGACACACAGATGGACGAGAGACGAGACCCGAGAAGAAGGAGCTCCAGTCCACCTCGCTTGCTTGCTTGCTTGCTTGCTTGCTAGCTACGTCTGTCTTTTCACCGCTGAGAGAAGGTGGTGCACCGCTCCCGGAGGCGCTGCAATACCGGGCCGATGCGTGGAGAGGACGGAGCAAGCTCCTGATCCAGCTCCCTGTTCCAAAAATCCGTTTAATATGTGGTCCCCCGATGGGGGACGTATCAGATATTAAACTGATAAGAACAGATACTACACTTGATCTTAGCCAAAAGGCCGAGAAGCGATGCCCGACGCCGGCCTTGGGCGGGCGCGCGGGCGTCCGGCTGGCGCGCAGCGGCGCAGGCCGACGCCTCGGGAGCCCGGTCCGCACGCGGCTGCCGGCCGCCCGGACTCCGCTCTCCCCCTCTCTTGCCTGCCTGCTTGCTCGCCTGCCTGCCCGCCAGTCCCGGGCGGGGGCCCTGCTCTTGGATCTCCTGTCAACGGCCCGACAACGACCGCAGCCGCAGGGGGGCGCCAGCCGGCCGGCCTCCTTAGCTTAGGCCCCTCCCACCAGCAGCAGCTGTGCCGAGCGAGCTGCAAGCGAAAGCGGACCGTCGGCACCTGCGGGCAGAGGCAAGGGGCAGCGCTCTCTCGGGAGGGACGGGGACACACACACACACAGACGCGCGCGCCTGCCCGCCTGCCGGAAAAAAAGGAAGAAAAGGTGTATATACTAAGTTTTTTGGAGGGAAACCGCCCGGCTGTCGAAAGGGGCCCGCCTGCGAGGACGGGGACACACACACACACACACACACATACACACACACACACACACACACACAAGCCACGCCTGCCTCCCTGGGAAAAGGCTGAAAAAACTAAGTTTTTTGGAGGGAAAACGCACGGGAGCCGAAAAGGGGGCCGGCCTGCTTGCCCAGAGAGTCGAGACGCGGGAAAGTGCACAGAGGGAGCACGGGAACGGAGACGGGGAGGGGGAGGGGGAGAGAGAGACACACAGATGGACGAGAGACGAGACCCGAGAAGAAGGAGCTCCAGTCCACCTCGCTTGCTTGCTTGCTTGCTTGCTTGCTAGCTACGTCTGTCTTTTCACCGCTGAGAGAAGGTGGTGCACCGCTCCCGGAGGCGCTGCAATACCGGGCCGATGCGTGGAGAGGACGGAGCAAGCTCCTGATCCAGCTCCCTGTTCCAAAAATCCGTTTAATATGTGGTCCCCCGATGGGGGACGTATCAGATATTAAACTGATAAGAACAGATACTACACTTGATCTTAGCCAAAAGGCCGAGAAGCGATGCCCGACGCCGGCCTTGGGCGGGCGCGCGGGCGTCCGGCTGGCGCGCAGCGGCGCAGGCCGACGCCTCGGGAGCCCGGTCCGCACGCGGCTGCCGGCCGCCCGGACTCCGCTCTCCCCCTCTCTTGCCTGCCTGCTTGCTCGCCTGCCTGCCCGCCAGTCCCGGGCGGGGGCCCTGCTCTTGGATCTCCTGTCAACGGCCCGACAACGACCGCAGCCGCAGGGGGGCGCCAGCCGGCCGGCCTCCTTAGCTTAGGCCCCTCCCACCAGCAGCAGCTGTGCCGAGCGAGCTGCAAGCGAAAGCGGACCGTCGGCACCTGCGGGCAGAGGCAAGGGGCAGCGCTCTCTCGGGAGGGACGGGGACACACACACACACAGACGCGCGCGCCTGCCCGCCTGCCGGAAAAAAAGGAAGAAAAGGTGTATATACTAAGTTTTTTGGAGGGAAACCGCCCGGCTGTCGAAAGGGGCCCGCCTGCGAGGACGGGGACACACACACACACACACACACACATACACACACACACACACACACACACAAAAGCCACGCCTGCCTCCCTGGGAAAAGGCTGAAAAAACTAAGTTTTTTGGAGGGAAAACGCACGGGAGCCGAAAAGGGGGCCGGCCTGCTTGCCCAGAGAGTCGAGACGCGGGAAAGTGCACAGAGGGAGCACGGGAACGGAGACGGGGAGGGGGAGGGGGAGAGAGAGACACACAGATGGACGAGAGACGAGACCCGAGAAGAAGGAGCTCCAGTCCACCTCGCTTGCTTGCTTGCTTGCTTGCTTGCTAGCTACGTCTGTCTTTTCACCGCTGAGAGAAGGTGGTGCACCGCTCCCGGAGGCGCTGCAATACCGGGCCGATGCGTGGAGAGGACGGAGCAAGCTCCTGATCCAGCTCCCTGTTCCAAAAATCCGTTTAATATGTGGTCCCCCGATGGGGGACGTATCAGATATTAAACTGATAAGAACAGATACTACACTTGATCTTAGCCAAAAGGCCGAGAAGCGATGCCCGACGCCGGCCTTGGGCGGGCGCGCGGGCGTCCGGCTGGCGCGCAGCGGCGCAGGCCGACGCCTCGGGAGCCCGGTCCGCACGCGGCTGCCGGCCGCCCGGACTCCGCTCTCCCCCTCTCTTGCCTGCCTGCTTGCTCGCCTGCCTGCCCGCCAGTCCCGGGCGGGGGCCCTGCTCTTGGATCTCCTGTCAACGGCCCGACAACGACCGCAGCCGCAGGGGGGCGCCAGCCGGCCGGCCTCCTTAGCTTAGGCCCCTCCCACCAGCAGCAGCTGTGCCGAGCGAGCTGCAAGCGAAAGCGGACCGTGTCGGCACCTGCGGGCAGAGGCAAGGGGCAGCGCTCTCTCGGGAGGGACGGGGACACACACACACACAGACGCGCGCGCCTGCCCGCCTGCCGGAAAAAAAGGAAGAAAAGGTGTATATACTAAGTTTTTTGGAGGGAAACCGCCCGGCTGTCGAAAGGGGCCCGCCTGCGAGGACGGGGACACACACACACACACACACATACACACACACACACACACACACACAAAAGCCACGCCTGCCTCCCTGGGAAAAGGCTGAAAAAACTAAGTTTTTTGGAGGGAAAACGCACGGGAGCCGAAAAGGGGGCCGGCCTGCTTGCCCAGAGAGTCGAGACGCGGGAAAGTGCACAGAGGGAGCACGGGAACGGAGACGGGGAGGGGGAGGGGGAGAGAGAGACACACAGATGGACGAGAGACGAGACCCGAGAAGAAGGAGCTCCAGTCCACCTCGCTTGCTTGCTTGCTTGCTTGCTTGCTAGCTACGTCTGTCTTTTCACCGCTGAGAGAAGGTGGTGCACCGCTCCCGGAGGCGCTGCAATACCGGGCCGATGCGTGGAGAGGACGGAGCAAGCTCCTGATCCAGCTCCCTGTTCCAAAAATCCGTTTAATATGTGGTCCCCCGATGGGGGACGTATCAGATATTAAACTGATAAGAACAGATTTTTTTTTTTTTTTTTTTTTTTTATTAGAAAACAGTTCGTAAAAGTACATGAATTACATATTTCACATAGATTTCAACCAAAACATAAACCCACAACAACCATAAACTAACACACACACCAAACCCACCCAGCATAACAAAACCGCACAATGCCCTAGGGTAACCTAAGGCATCCAGAAACAAATATAACCAATCAACCTCTTATTCAAACCAAATCCTACCAATTTTAACATAACTAAAACACCTCCATCCCAAATCCTCCAACCCCTATAACCATACCCAAAATTACACTATCAAACCATTTACTTCTACACCCTCATTTCCATATCCCGCCTTTTATGCAAATACCCTCCTCTACCCTACTTTACCTTTTCTCAGCTCAGCCAACATCTCCTTTGTAAGCTTCGCCTTCACTTCCTTGATGACCATTCTGATCCCATCCATATCCGGCCCAGACACCACAAAAGCAATCAACCCAGCAGCCGTAAATACATACTCAATCAAAAAGGAGCGATGTTTCCTCTCCATCCGCTCAAACACTTTCTTCACACATCCCCTGTAGTCCAAGCCCGCATGATCAAAATTACAATGCTGTCGGACCTTATACCCCTCCCTCATCGGCCTCTCTTTCCAATTCGGCACCTCTTCCATCATCATCACACGATCCCTCCTTCTCCTCCTCCAATCTTCCCACCAGCCATCTCCCCGCTCTTCCTCACTCACACTCTCTGCTGTTACACTCCCCTCCCTCGTCCCCTTCCCCGCACTTCCTCCCCCACCCCCCTCTATCTCACTCCCGCACCCCGTCTCCCTTCCCGCCCCCACTTCCTCCACTACCTTAGAAGTGCCAGCGCTCTCGCCCTCCTTCTCTTTCATCTCAGACTCCTCAACTCTTACACCCTCACCAACCCCTTCAACTCCCCCCTGACCTAGTACACCCTCAATAAACATCTCCAACTCCCTTTCAACCTCTATACTTCCTGCCTCCCTAATCCCTTCCGTTCCCATCTGTCCTAGTACCGCATCGCTAGGTACCTCCGGCTCGCCTTCAATCTCTATACTTTCTATCTCTAAAACCTCGTAAGGGTTTGGGTCAACTACACTTATCCTGCCTTCTTTTACCTGTCGTTGTTCCTCCCCCCTCTCCATTTGCCTCTTACTCTTCCTCTTAGCAAACAAAGACCGGTTTTCCCCCTTTTCTTCGTCAGATACAATTTCTGCCCAATTCGCACCCCCCGCCAAAATTCCCTCCATTATGTCCATCTCCACCCCTACCCCCCCCGCAGACTCAAGGCCTCCACCCTCTCCTAGCCCTTCTGCCTCCGTGTCCATCTCTTCACTCTCAAGCCTGACGGTCTGCTCGTCTGTGCTCGGTCCAGCTGTATCCTGCCTCCTGGCCGACTGCGACTCCTTCTTCTTTGAAGCTGCTGTAGCAGCAGCCTCAGCGTATGTCCTCTTCCTGTCCGGGCATACGTTATACAGGTGTCCCTGCATCCCACACAAGTTACACCGGACTACTGCCCGGCAGTCCGCAGCAAGGTGACCTTCTGCTCCACATTTCCTACAGACCTTACTAGGACATGTCGCTACAACATGTCCCTCCTTGCCGCATCTATGACAAACCTTCGGCTGACCAGGGTACCTCACCGTGCCCCCGTTCGCCCCGATGGAAAAGGCCGGAGGGGGGTGCACCACCCCACCCTCTGGTGCCGCACCAGGCCGGAGGCGAACCAGGAACCTCCTTCTGCCTGTCCAATACCCTTTTTCATCTCTCTCTTTTGTCCCAGAACCCTGCACATCCACGTACCTCCTCAAAAAAGTCACAATGTCCTCTTCCGGTATAAACGGATTGTGCATATGCACATACAAGGGTCTTAATTCTCTAGCAAACAGGGGTTCTATCCTGAATGCATTCAAAGGTGCCTCCTCTTTCTTCTCTACCACTTTCTCCCACACTTGGCGACAAATTGCAGCCGATGCTAAAGTCACATCCAACATCCCTTTGGCAAAAAATGTCTGCAAACAAAAAACCTCTTCCAGTGCCAGTGAGAAAACCCCAACCAAAATCTTCTCAGCAAAATAGCCTCTGTCCAAAAAAATCTTCCCAGTGTCCAAACTCTTCACCACAAAACGCACCGAGTCCCGCATTCGTCCCTCTCTGGACCAAGGGTCCCCGGCCGTCAAAAAAGCAGTGCGCTCACCCATCTTCTCCAAGACAAGCTGGTTTCCTGCTGATCCTCCTCGTCCTTCAGCTCAGAAATCTCCAGTCGAACTCCTGTTCCGGGCTCCAGATTCCCCTCCTCTGCACGGCTCTCTCCAGTCCTCCTTCCGCCTTCCCAACCCTCAGACCAAGACCAAGCTGCGGACAAGCCACACACTTGATCTTAGCCAAAAGGCCGAGAAGCGATGCCCGACGCCGGCCTTGGGCGGGCGCGCGGGCGTCCGGCTGGCGCGCAGCGGCGCAGGCCGACGCCTCGGGAGCCCGGTCCGCACGCGGCTGCCGGCCGCCCGGACTCCGCTCTCCCCCTCTCTTGCCTGCCTGCTTGCTCGCCTGCCTGCCCGCCAGTCCCGGGCGGGGGCCCTGCTCTTGGATCTCCTGTCAACGGCCCGACAACGACCGCAGCCGCAGGGGGGCGCCAGCCGGCCGGCCTCCTTAGCTTAGGCCCCTCCCACCAGCAGCAGCTGTGCCGAGCGAGCTGCAAGCGAAAGCGGACCGTCGGCACCTGCGGGCAGAGGCAAGGGGCAGCGCTCTCTCGGGAGGGACGGGGACACACACACACACAGACGCGCGCGCCTGCCCGCCTGCCGGAAAAAAAGGAAGAAAAGGTGTATATACTAAGTTTTTTGGAGGGAAACCGCCCGGCTGTCGAAAGGGGCCCGCCTGCGAGGACGGGGACACACACACACACACACACACACACATACACACACACACACACACACACACACAAAAGCCACGCCTGCCTCCCTGGGAAAAGGCTGAAAAAACTAAGTTTTTTGGAGGGAAAACGCACGGGAGCCGAAAAGGGGGCCGGCCTGCTTGCCCAGAGAGTCGAGACGCGGGAAAGTGCACAGAGGGAGCACGGGAACGGAGACGGGGAGGGGGAGGGGGAGAGAGAGACACACAGATGGACGAGAGACGAGACCCGAGAAGAAGGAGCTCCAGTCCACCTCGCTTGCTTGCTTGCTTGCTTGCTTGCTAGCTACGTCTGTCTTTTCACCGCTGAGAGAAGGTGGTGCACCGCTCCCGGAGGCGCTGCAATACCGGGCCGATGCGTGGAGAGGACGGAGCAAGCTCCTGATCCAGCTCCCTGTTCCAAAAATCCGTTTAATATGTGGTCCCCCGATGGGGGACGTATCAGATATTAAACTGATAAGAACAGATACTACACTTGATCTTAGCCAAAAGGCCGAGAAGCGATGCCCGACGCCGGCCTTGGGCGGGCGCGCGGGCGTCCGGCTGGCGCGCAGCGGCGCAGGCCGACGCCTCGGGAGCCCGGTCCGCACGCGGCTGCCGGCCGCCCGGACTCCGCTCTCCCCCTCTCTTGCCTGCCTGCTTGCTCGCCTGCCTGCCCGCCAGTCCCGGGCGGGGGCCCTGCTCTTGGATCTCCTGTCAACGGCCCGACAACGACCGCAGCCGCAGGGGGGCGCCAGCCGGCCGGCCTCCTTAGCTTAGGCCCCTCCCACCAGCAGCAGCTGTGCCGAGCGAGCTGCAAGCGAAAGCGGACCGTCGGCACCTGCGGGCAGAGGCAAGGGGCAGCGCTCTCTCGGGAGGGACGGGGACACACACACACACAGACGCGCGCGCCTGCCCGCCTGCCGGAAAAAAAGGAAGAAAAGGTGTATATACTAAGTTTTTTGGAGGGAAACCGCCCGGCTGTCGAAAGGGGCCCGCCTGCGAGGACGGGGACACACACACACACACACACACATACACACACACACACACACACACACACAAAAGCCACGCCTGCCTCCCTGGGAAAAGGCTGAAAAAACTAAGTTTTTTGGAGGGAAAACGCACGGGAGCCGAAAAGGGGGCCGGCCTGCTTGCCCAGAGAGTCGAGACGCGGGAAAGTGCACAGAGGGAGCACGGGAACGGAGACGGGGAGGGGGAGGGGGAGAGAGAGACACACAGATGGACGAGAGACGAGACCCGAGAAGAAGGAGCTCCAGTCCACCTCGCTTGCTTGCTTGCTTGCTTGCTTGCTAGCTACGTCTGTCTTTTCACCGCTGAGAGAAGGTGGTGCACCGCTCCCGGAGGCGCTGCAATACCGGGCCGATGCGTGGAGAGGACGGAGCAAGCTCCTGATCCAGCTCCCTGTTCCAAAAATCCGTTTAATATGTGGTCCCCCGATGGGGGACGTATCAGATATTAAACTGATAAGAACAGATACTACACTTGATCTTAGCCAAAAGGCCGAGAAGCGATGCCCGACGCCGGCCTTGGGCGGGCGCGCGGGCGTCCGGCTGGCGCGCAGCGGCGCAGGCCGACGCCTCGGGAGCCCGGTCCGCACGCGGCTGCCGGCCGCCCGGACTCCGCTCTCCCCCTCTCTTGCCTGCCTGCTTGCTCGCCTGCCTGCCCGCCAGTCCCGGGCGGGGGCCCTGCTCTTGGATCTCCTGTCAACGGCCCGACAACGACCGCAGCCGCAGGGGGGCGCCAGCCGGCCGGCCTCCTTAGCTTAGGCCCCTCCCACCAGCAGCAGCTGTGCCGAGCGAGCTGCAAGCGAAAGCGGACCGTCGGCACCTGCGGGCAGAGGCAAGGGGCAGCGCTCTCTCGGGAGGGACGGGGACACACACACACACAGACGCGCGCGCCTGCCCGCCTGCCGGAAAAAAAGGAAGAAAAGGTGTATATACTAAGTTTTTTGGAGGGAAACCGCCCGGCTGTCGAAAGGGGCCCGCCTGCGAGGACGGGGACACACACACACACACACATACACACACACACACACACACACACACAAAAGCCACGCCTGCCTCCCTGGGAAAAGGCTGAAAAAACTAAGTTTTTTGGAGGGAAAACGCACGGGAGCCGAAAAGGGGGCCGGCCTGCTTGCCCAGAGAGTCGAGACGCGGGAAAGTGCACAGAGGGAGCACGGGAACGGAGACGGGGAGGGGGAGGGGGAGAGAGAGACACACAGATGGACGAGAGACGAGACCCGAGAAGAAGGAGCTCCAGTCCACCTCGCTTGCTTGCTTGCTTGCTTGCTTGCTAGCTACGTCTGTCTTTTCACCGCTGAGAGAAGGTGGTGCACCGCTCCCGGAGGCGCTGCAATACCGGGCCGATGCGTGGAGAGGACGGAGCAAGCTCCTGATCCAGCTCCCTGTTCCAAAAATCCGTTTAATATGTGGTCCCCCGATGGGGGACGTATCAGATATTAAACTGATAAGAACAGATACTACACTTGATCTTAGCCAAAAGGCCGAGAAGCGATGCCCGACGCCGGCCTTGGGCGGGCGCGCGGGCGTCCGGCTGGCGCGCAGCGGCGCAGGCCGACGCCTCGGGAGCCCGGTCCGCACGCGGCTGCCGGCCGCCCGGACTCCGCTCTCCCCCTCTCTTGCCTGCCTGCTTGCTCGCCTGCCTGCCCGCCAGTCCCGGGCGGGGGCCCTGCTCTTGGATCTCCTGTCAACGGCCCGACAACGACCGCAGCCGCAGGGGGGCGCCAGCCGGCCGGCCTCCTTAGCTTAGGCCCCTCCCACCAGCAGCAGCTGTGCCGAGCGAGCTGCAAGCGAAAGCGGACCGTCGGCACCTGCGGGCAGAGGCAAGGGGCAGCGCTCTCTCGGGAGGGACGGGGACACACACACACACAGACGCGCGCGCCTGCCCGCCTGCCGGAAAAAAAGGAAGAAAAGGTGTATATACTAAGTTTTTTGGAGGGAAACCGCCCGGCTGTCGAAAGGGGCCCGCCTGCGAGGACGGGGACACACACACACACACACACACACATACACACACACACACACACACACACAAAAGCCACGCCTGCCTCCCTGGGAAAAGGCTGAAAAAACTAAGTTTTTTGGAGGGAAAACGCACGGGAGCCGAAAAGGGGGCCGGCCTGCTTGCCCAGAGAGTCGAGACGCGGGAAAGTGCACAGAGGGAGCACGGGAACGGAGACGGGGAGGGGGAGGGGGAGAGAGAGACACACAGATGGACGAGAGACGAGACCCGAGAAGAAGGAGCTCCAGTCCACCTCGCTTGCTTGCTTGCTTGCTTGCTTGCTAGCTACGTCTGTCTTTTCACCGCTGAGAGAAGGTGGTGCACCGCTCCCGGAGGCGCTGCAATACCGGGCCGATGCGTGGAGAGGACGGAGCAAGCTCCTGATCCAGCTCCCTGTTCCAAAAATCCGTTTAATATGTGGTCCCCCGATGGGGGACGTATCAGATATTAAACTGATAAGAACAGATACTACACTTGATCTTAGCCAAAAGGCCGAGAAGCGATGCCCGACGCCGGCCTTGGGCGGGCGCGCGGGCGTCCGGCTGGCGCGCAGCGGCGCAGGCCGACGCCTCGGGAGCCCGGTCCGCACGCGGCTGCCGGCCGCCCGGACTCCGCTCTCCCCCTCTCTTGCCTGCCTGCTTGCTCGCCTGCCTGCCCGCCAGTCCCGGGCGGGGGCCCTGCTCTTGGATCTCCTGTCAACGGCCCGACAACGACCGCAGCCGCAGGGGGGCGCCAGCCGGCCGGCCTCCTTAGCTTAGGCCCCTCCCACCAGCAGCAGCTGTGCCGAGCGAGCTGCAAGCGAAAGCGGACCGTCGGCACCTGCGGGCAGAGGCAAGGGGCAGCGCTCTCTCGGGAGGGACGGGGACACACACACACACAGACGCGCGCGCCTGCCCGCCTGCCGGAAAAAAAGGAAGAAAAGGTGTATATACTAAGTTTTTTGGAGGGAAACCGCCCGGCTGTCGAAAGGGGCCCGCCTGCGAGGACGGGGACACACACACACACACACACACATACACACACACACACACACACACACAAAAGCCACGCCTGCCTCCCTGGGAAAAGGCTGAAAAAACTAAGTTTTTTGGAGGGAAAACGCACGGGAGCCGAAAAGGGGGCCGGCCTGCTTGCCCAGAGAGTCGAGACGCGGGAAAGTGCACAGAGGGAGCACGGGAACGGAGACGGGGAGGGGGAGGGGGAGAGAGAGACACACAGATGGACGAGAGACGAGACCCGAGAAGAAGGAGCTCCAGTCCACCTCGCTTGCTTGCTTGCTTGCTTGCTTGCTAGCTACGTCTGTCTTTTCACCGCTGAGAGAAGGTGGTGCACCGCTCCCGGAGGCGCTGCAATACCGGGCCGATGCGTGGAGAGGACGGAGCAAGCTCCTGATCCAGCTCCCTGTTCCAAAAATCCGTTTAATATGTGGTCCCCCGATGGGGGACGTATCAGATATTAAACTGATAAGAACAGATACTACACTTGATCTTAGCCAAAAGGCCGAGAAGCGATGCCCGACGCCGGCCTTGGGCGGGCGCGCGGGCGTCCGGCTGGCGCGCAGCGGCGCAGGCCGACGCCTCGGGAGCCCGGTCCGCACGCGGCTGCCGGCCGCCCGGACTCCGCTCTCCCCCTCTCTTGCCTGCCTGCTTGCTCGCCTGCCTGCCCGCCAGTCCCGGGCGGGGGCCCTGCTCTTGGATCTCCTGTCAACGGCCCGACAACGACCGCAGCCGCAGGGGGGCGCCAGCCGGCCGGCCTCCTTAGCTTAGGCCCCTCCCACCAGCAGCAGCTGTGCCGAGCGAGCTGCAAGCGAAAGCGGACCGTCGGCACCTGCGGGCAGAGGCAAGGGGCAGCGCTCTCTCGGGAGGGACGGGGACACACACACACACAGACGCGCGCGCCTGCCCGCCTGCCGGAAAAAAAGGAAGAAAAGGTGTATATACTAAGTTTTTTGGAGGGAAACCGCCCGGCTGTCGAAAGGGGCCCGCCTGCGAGGACGGGGACACACACACACACACACACACATACACACACACACACACACACACACAAAAGCCACGCCTGCCTCCCTGGGAAAAGGCTGAAAAAACTAAGTTTTTTGGAGGGAAAACGCACGGGAGCCGAAAAGGGGGCCGGCCTGCTTGCCCAGAGAGTCGAGACGCGGGAAAGTGCACAGAGGGAGCACGGGAACGGAGACGGGGAGGGGGAGGGGGAGAGAGAGACACACAGATGGACGAGAGACGAGACCCGAGAAGAAGGAGCTCCAGTCCACCTCGCTTGCTTGCTTGCTTGCTTGCTTGCTAGCTACGTCTGTCTTTTCACCGCTGAGAGAAGGTGGTGCACCGCTCCCGGAGGCGCTGCAATACCGGGCCGATGCGTGGAGAGGACGGAGCAAGCTCCTGATCCAGCTCCCTGTTCCAAAAATCCGTTTAATATGTGGTCCCCCGATGGGGGACGTATCAGATATTAAACTGATAAGAACAGATACTACACTTGATCTTAGCCAAAAGGCCGAGAAGCGATGCCCGACGCCGGCCTTGGGCGGGCGCGCGGGCGTCCGGCTGGCGCGCAGCGGCGCAGGCCGACGCCTCGGGAGCCCGGTCCGCACGCGGCTGCCGGCCGCCCGGACTCCGCTCTCCCCCTCTCTTGCCTGCCTGCTTGCTCGCCTGCCTGCCCGCCAGTCCCGGGCGGGGGCCCTGCTCTTGGATCTCCTGTCAACGGCCCGACAACGACCGCAGCCGCAGGGGGGCGCCAGCCGGCCGGCCTCCTTAGCTTAGGCCCCTCCCACCAGCAGCAGCTGTGCCGAGCGAGCTGCAAGCGAAAGCGGACCGTCGGCACCTGCGGGCAGAGGCAAGGGGCAGCGCTCTCTCGGGAGGGACGGGGACACACACACACACAGACGCGCGCGCCTGCCCGCCTGCCGGAAAAAAAGGAAGAAAAGGTGTATATACTAAGTTTTTTGGAGGGAAACCGCCCGGCTGTCGAAAGGGGCCCGCCTGCGAGGACGGGGACACACACACACACACACACACATACACACACACACACACACACACACAAAGCCACGCCTGCCTCCCTGGGAAAAGGCTGAAAAAACTAAGTTTTTTGGAGGGAAAACGCACGGGAGCCGAAAAGGGGGCCGGCCTGCTTGCCCAGAGAGTCGAGACGCGGGAAAGTGCACAGAGGGAGCACGGGAACGGAGACGGGGAGGGGGAGGGGGAGAGAGAGACACACAGATGGACGAGAGACGAGACCCGAGAAGAAGGAGCTCCAGTCCACCTCGCTTGCTTGCTTGCTTGCTTGCTTGCTAGCTACGTCTGTCTTTTCACCGCTGAGAGAAGGTGGTGCACCGCTCCCGGAGGCGCTGCAATACCGGGCCGATGCGTGGAGAGGACGGAGCAAGCTCCTGATCCAGCTCCCTGTTCCAAAAATCCGTTTAATATGTGGTCCCCCGATGGGGGACGTATCAGATATTAAACTGATAAGAACAGATACTACACTTGATCTTAGCCAAAAGGCCGAGAAGCGATGCCCGACGCCGGCCTTGGGCGGGCGCGCGGGCGTCCGGCTGGCGCGCAGCGGCGCAGGCCGACGCCTCGGGAGCCCGGTCCGCACGCGGCTGCCGGCCGCCCGGACTCCGCTCTCCCCCTCTCTTGCCTGCCTGCTTGCTCGCCTGCCTGCCCGCCAGTCCCGGGCGGGGGCCCTGCTCTTGGATCTCCTGTCAACGGCCCGACAACGACCGCAGCCGCAGGGGGGCGCCAGCCGGCCGGCCTCCTTAGCTTAGGCCCCTCCCACCAGCAGCAGCTGTGCCGAGCGAGCTGCAAGCGAAAGCGGACCGTCGGCACCTGCGGGCAGAGGCAAGGGGCAGCGCTCTCTCGGGAGGGACGGGGACACACACACACACAGACGCGCGCGCCTGCCCGCCTGCCGGAAAAAAAGGAAGAAAAGGTGTATATACTAAGTTTTTTGGAGGGAAACCGCCCGGCTGTCGAAAGGGGCCCGCCTGCGAGGACGGGGACACACACACACACACACACACATACACACACACACACACACACACACAAAAGCCACGCCTGCCTCCCTGGGAAAAGGCTGAAAAAACTAAGTTTTTTGGAGGGAAAACGCACGGGAGCCGAAAAGGGGGCCGGCCTGCTTGCCCAGAGAGTCGAGACGCGGGAAAGTGCACAGAGGGAGCACGGGAACGGAGACGGGGAGGGGGAGGGGGAGAGAGAGACACACAGATGGACGAGAGACGAGACCCGAGAAGAAGGAGCTCCAGTCCACCTCGCTTGCTTGCTTGCTTGCTTGCTTGCTAGCTACGTCTGTCTTTTCACCGCTGAGAGAAGGTGGTGCACCGCTCCCGGAGGCGCTGCAATACCGGGCCGATGCGTGGAGAGGACGGAGCAAGCTCCTGATCCAGCTCCCTGTTCCAAAAATCCGTTTAATATGTGGTCCCCCGATGGGGGACGTATCAGATATTAAACTGATAAGAACAGATACTACACTTGATCTTAGCCAAAAGGCCGAGAAGCGATGCCCGACGCCGGCCTTGGGCGGGCGCGCGGGCGTCCGGCTGGCGCGCAGCGGCGCAGGCCGACGCCTCGGGAGCCCGGTCCGCACGCGGCTGCCGGCCGCCCGGACTCCGCTCTCCCCCTCTCTTGCCTGCCTGCTTGCTCGCCTGCCTGCCCGCCAGTCCCGGGCGGGGGCCCTGCTCTTGGATCTCCTGTCAACGGCCCGACAACGACCGCAGCCGCAGGGGGGCGCCAGCCGGCCGGCCTCCTTAGCTTAGGCCCCTCCCACCAGCAGCAGCTGTGCCGAGCGAGCTGCAAGCGAAAGCGGACCGTCGGCACCTGCGGGCAGAGGCAAGGGGCAGCGCTCTCTCGGGAGGGACGGGGACACACACACACACAGACGCGCGCGCCTGCCCGCCTGCCGGAAAAAAAGGAAGAAAAGGTGTATATACTAAGTTTTTTGGAGGGAAACCGCCCGGCTGTCGAAAGGGGCCCGCCTGCGAGGACGGGGACACACACACACACACACACACATACACACACACACACACACACACACAAAAGCCACGCCTGCCTCCCTGGGAAAAGGCTGAAAAAACTAAGTTTTTTGGAGGGAAAACGCACGGGAGCCGAAAAGGGGGCCGGCCTGCTTGCCCAGAGAGTCGAGACGCGGGAAAGTGCACAGAGGGAGCACGGGAACGGAGACGGGGAGGGGGAGGGGGAGAGAGAGACACACAGATGGACGAGAGACGAGACCCGAGAAGAAGGAGCTCCAGTCCACCTCGCTTGCTTGCTTGCTTGCTTGCTTGCTAGCTACGTCTGTCTTTTCACCGCTGAGAGAAGGTGGTGCACCGCTCCCGGAGGCGCTGCAATACCGGGCCGATGCGTGGAGAGGACGGAGCAAGCTCCTGATCCAGCTCCCTGTTCCAAAAATCCGTTTAATATGTGGTCCCCCGATGGGGGACGTATCAGATATTAAACTGATAAGAACAGATACTACACTTGATCTTAGCCAAAAGGCCGAGAAGCGATGCCCGACGCCGGCCTTGGGCGGGCGCGCGGGCGTCCGGCTGGCGCGCAGCGGCGCAGGCCGACGCCTCGGGAGCCCGGTCCGCACGCGGCTGCCGGCCGCCCGGACTCCGCTCTCCCCCTCTCTTGCCTGCCTGCTTGCTCGCCTGCCTGCCCGCCAGTCCCGGGCGGGGGCCCTGCTCTTGGATCTCCTGTCAACGGCCCGACAACGACCGCAGCCGCAGGGGGGCGCCAGCCGGCCGGCCTCCTTAGCTTAGGCCCCTCCCACCAGCAGCAGCTGTGCCGAGCGAGCTGCAAGCGAAAGCGGACCGTCGGCACCTGCGGGCAGAGGCAAGGGGCAGCGCTCTCTCGGGAGGGACGGGGACACACACACACACAGACGCGCGCGCCTGCCCGCCTGCCGGAAAAAAAGGAAGAAAAGGTGTATATACTAAGTTTTTTGGAGGGAAACCGCCCGGCTGTCGAAAGGGGCCCGCCTGCGAGGACGGGGACACACACACACACACACACATACACACACACACACACACACACAAAAGCCACGCCTGCCTCCCTGGGAAAAGGCTGAAAAAACTAAGTTTTTTGGAGGGAAAACGCACGGGAGCCGAAAAGGGGGCCGGCCTGCTTGCCCAGAGAGTCGAGACGCGGGAAAGTGCACAGAGGGAGCACGGGAACGGAGACGGGGAGGGGGAGGGGGAGAGAGAGACACACAGATGGACGAGAGACGAGACCCGAGAAGAAGGAGCTCCAGTCCACCTCGCTTGCTTGCTTGCTTGCTTGCTTGCTAGCTACGTCTGTCTTTTCACCGCTGAGAGAAGGTGGTGCACCGCTCCCGGAGGCGCTGCAATACCGGGCCGATGCGTGGAGAGGACGGAGCAAGCTCCTGATCCAGCTCCCTGTTCCAAAAATCCGTTTAATATGTGGTCCCCCGATGGGGGACGTATCAGATATTAAACTGATAAGAACAGATACTACACTTGATCTTAGCCAAAAGGCCGAGAAGCGATGCCCGACGCCGGCCTTGGGCGGGCGCGCGGGCGTCCGGCTGGCGCGCAGCGGCGCAGGCCGACGCCTCGGGAGCCCGGTCCGCACGCGGCTGCCGGCCGCCCGGACTCCGCTCTCCCCCTCTCTTGCCTGCCTGCTTGCTCGCCTGCCTGCCCGCCAGTCCCGGGCGGGGGCCCTGCTCTTGGATCTCCTGTCAACGGCCCGACAACGACCGCAGCCGCAGGGGGGCGCCAGCCGGCCGGCCTCCTTAGCTTAGGCCCCTCCCACCAGCAGCAGCTGTGCCGAGCGAGCTGCAAGCGAAAGCGGACCGTCGGCACCTGCGGGCAGAGGCAAGGGGCAGCGCTCTCTCGGGAGGGACGGGGACACACACACACACAGACGCGCGCGCCTGCCCGCCTGCCGGAAAAAAAGGAAGAAAAGGTGTATATACTAAGTTTTTTGGAGGGAAACCGCCCGGCTGTCGAAAGGGGCCCGCCTGCGAGGACGGGGACACACACACACACACACACACATACACACACACACACACACACACACAAAAGCCACGCCTGCCTCCCTGGGAAAAGGCTGAAAAAACTAAGTTTTTTGGAGGGAAAACGCACGGGAGCCGAAAAGGGGGCCGGCCTGCTTGCCCAGAGAGTCGAGACGCGGGAAAGTGCACAGAGGGAGCACGGGAACGGAGACGGGGAGGGGGAGGGGGAGAGAGAGACACACAGATGGACGAGAGACGAGACCCGAGAAGAAGGAGCTCCAGTCCACCTCGCTTGCTTGCTTGCTTGCTTGCTTGCTAGCTACGTCTGTCTTTTCACCGCTGAGAGAAGGTGGTGCACCGCTCCCGGAGGCGCTGCAATACCGGGCCGATGCGTGGAGAGGACGGAGCAAGCTCCTGATCCAGCTCCCTGTTCCAAAAATCCGTTTAATATGTGGTCCCCCGATGGGGGACGTATCAGATATTAAACTGATAAGAACAGATACTACACTTGATCTTAGCCAAAAGGCCGAGAAGCGATGCCCGACGCCGGCCTTGGGCGGGCGCGCGGGCGTCCGGCTGGCGCGCAGCGGCGCAGGCCGACGCCTCGGGAGCCCGGTCCGCACGCGGCTGCCGGCCGCCCGGACTCCGCTCTCCCCCTCTCTTGCCTGCCTGCTTGCTCGCCTGCCTGCCCGCCAGTCCCGGGCGGGGGCCCTGCTCTTGGATCTCCTGTCAACGGCCCGACAACGACCGCAGCCGCAGGGGGGCGCCAGCCGGCCGGCCTCCTTAGCTTAGGCCCCTCCCACCAGCAGCAGCTGTGCCGAGCGAGCTGCAAGCGAAAGCGGACCGTCGGCACCTGCGGGCAGAGGCAAGGGGCAGCGCTCTCTCGGGAGGGACGGGGACACACACACACACAGACGCGCGCGCCTGCCCGCCTGCCGGAAAAAAAGGAAGAAAAGGTGTATATACTAAGTTTTTTGGAGGGAAACCGCCCGGCTGTCGAAAGGGGCCCGCCTGCGAGGACGGGGACACACACACACACACACACACATACACACACACACACACACACACACAAAAGCCACGCCTGCCTCCCTGGGAAAAGGCTGAAAAAACTAAGTTTTTTGGAGGGAAAACGCACGGGAGCCGAAAAGGGGGCCGGCCTGCTTGCCCAGAGAGTCGAGACGCGGGAAAGTGCACAGAGGGAGCACGGGAACGGAGACGGGGAGGGGGAGGGGGAGAGAGAGACACACAGATGGACGAGAGACGAGACCCGAGAAGAAGGAGCTCCAGTCCACCTCGCTTGCTTGCTTGCTTGCTTGCTTGCTAGCTACGTCTGTCTTTTCACCGCTGAGAGAAGGTGGTGCACCGCTCCCGGAGGCGCTGCAATACCGGGCCGATGCGTGGAGAGGACGGAGCAAGCTCCTGATCCAGCTCCCTGTTCCAAAAATCCGTTTAATATGTGGTCCCCCGATGGGGGACGTATCAGATATTAAACTGATAAGAACAGATACTACACTTGATCTTAGCCAAAAGGCCGAGAAGCGATGCCCGACGCCGGCCTTGGGCGGGCGCGCGGGCGTCCGGCTGGCGCGCAGCGGCGCAGGCCGACGCCTCGGGAGCCCGGTCCGCACGCGGCTGCCGGCCGCCCGGACTCCGCTCTCCCCCTCTCTTGCCTGCCTGCTTGCTCGCCTGCCTGCCCGCCAGTCCCGGGCGGGGGCCCTGCTCTTGGATCTCCTGTCAACGGCCCGACAACGACCGCAGCCGCAGGGGGGCGCCAGCCGGCCGGCCTCCTTAGCTTAGGCCCCTCCCACCAGCAGCAGCTGTGCCGAGCGAGCTGCAAGCGAAAGCGGACCGTCGGCACCTGCGGGCAGAGGCAAGGGGCAGCGCTCTCTCGGGAGGGACGGGGACACACACACACACAGACGCGCGCGCCTGCCCGCCTGCCGGAAAAAAAGGAAGAAAAGGTGTATATACTAAGTTTTTTGGAGGGAAACCGCCCGGCTGTCGAAAGGGGCCCGCCTGCGAGGACGGGGACACACACACACACACACACACATACACACACACACACACACACACACAAAAGCCACGCCTGCCTCCCTGGGAAAAGGCTGAAAAAACTAAGTTTTTTGGAGGGAAAACGCACGGGAGCCGAAAAGGGGGCCGGCCTGCTTGCCCAGAGAGTCGAGACGCGGGAAAGTGCACAGAGGGAGCACGGGAACGGAGACGGGGAGGGGGAGGGGGAGAGAGAGACACACAGATGGACGAGAGACGAGACCCGAGAAGAAGGAGCTCCAGTCCACCTCGCTTGCTTGCTTGCTTGCTTGCTTGCTAGCTACGTCTGTCTTTTCACCGCTGAGAGAAGGTGGTGCACCGCTCCCGGAGGCGCTGCAATACCGGGCCGATGCGTGGAGAGGACGGAGCAAGCTCCTGATCCAGCTCCCTGTTCCAAAAATCCGTTTAATATGTGGTCCCCCGATGGGGGACGTATCAGATATTAAACTGATAAGAACAGATACTACACTTGATCTTAGCCAAAAGGCCGAGAAGCGATGCCCGACGCCGGCCTTGGGCGGGCGCGCGGGCGTCCGGCTGGCGCGCAGCGGCGCAGGCCGACGCCTCGGGAGCCCGGTCCGCACGCGGCTGCCGGCCGCCCGGACTCCGCTCTCCCCCTCTCTTGCCTGCCTGCTTGCTCGCCTGCCTGCCCGCCAGTCCCGGGCGGGGGCCCTGCTCTTGGATCTCCTGTCAACGGCCCGACAACGACCGCAGCCGCAGGGGGGCGCCAGCCGGCCGGCCTCCTTAGCTTAGGCCCCTCCCACCAGCAGCAGCTGTGCCGAGCGAGCTGCAAGCGAAAGCGGACCGTCGGCACCTGCGGGCAGAGGCAAGGGGCAGCGCTCTCTCGGGAGGGACGGGGACACACACACACACAGACGCGCGCGCCTGCCCGCCTGCCGGAAAAAAAGGAAGAAAAGGTGTATATACTAAGTTTTTTGGAGGGAAACCGCCCGGCTGTCGAAAGGGGCCCGCCTGCGAGGACGGGGACACACACACACACACACACACATACACACACACACACACACACACACAAAAGCCACGCCTGCCTCCCTGGGAAAAGGCTGAAAAAACTAAGTTTTTTGGAGGGAAAACGCACGGGAGCCGAAAAGGGGGCCGGCCTGCTTGCCCAGAGAGTCGAGACGCGGGAAAGTGCACAGAGGGAGCACGGGAACGGAGACGGGGAGGGGGAGGGGGAGAGAGAGACACACAGATGGACGAGAGACGAGACCCGAGAAGAAGGAGCTCCAGTCCACCTCGCTTGCTTGCTTGCTTGCTTGCTTGCTAGCTACGTCTGTCTTTTCACCGCTGAGAGAAGGTGGTGCACCGCTCCCGGAGGCGCTGCAATACCGGGCCGATGCGTGGAGAGGACGGAGCAAGCTCCTGATCCAGCTCCCTGTTCCAAAAATCCGTTTAATATGTGGTCCCCCGATGGGGGACGTATCAGATATTAAACTGATAAGAACAGATACTACACTTGATCTTAGCCAAAAGGCCGAGAAGCGATGCCCGACGCCGGCCTTGGGCGGGCGCGCGGGCGTCCGGCTGGCGCGCAGCGGCGCAGGCCGACGCCTCGGGAGCCCGGTCCGCACGCGGCTGCCGGCCGCCCGGACTCCGCTCTCCCCCTCTCTTGCCTGCCTGCTTGCTCGCCTGCCTGCCCGCCAGTCCCGGGCGGGGGCCCTGCTCTTGGATCTCCTGTCAACGGCCCGACAACGACCGCAGCCGCAGGGGGGCGCCAGCCGGCCGGCCTCCTTAGCTTAGGCCCCTCCCACCAGCAGCAGCTGTGCCGAGCGAGCTGCAAGCGAAAGCGGACCGTCGGCACCTGCGGGCAGAGGCAAGGGGCAGCGCTCTCTCGGGAGGGACGGGGACACACACACACACAGACGCGCGCGCCTGCCCGCCTGCCGGAAAAAAAGGAAGAAAAGGTGTATATACTAAGTTTTTTGGAGGGAAACCGCCCGGCTGTCGAAAGGGGCCCGCCTGCGAGGACGGGGACACACACACACACACACACACATACACACACACACACACACACACACACAAAGCCACGCCTGCCTCCCTGGGAAAAGGCTGAAAAAACTAAGTTTTTTGGAGGGAAAACGCACGGGAGCCGAAAAGGGGGCCGGCCTGCTTGCCCAGAGAGTCGAGACGCGGGAAAGTGCACAGAGGGAGCACGGGAACGGAGACGGGGAGGGGGAGGGGGAGAGAGAGACACACAGATGGACGAGAGACGAGACCCGAGAAGAAGGAGCTCCAGTCCACCTCGCTTGCTTGCTTGCTTGCTTGCTTGCTAGCTACGTCTGTCTTTTCACCGCTGAGAGAAGGTGGTGCACCGCTCCCGGAGGCGCTGCAATACCGGGCCGATGCGTGGAGAGGACGGAGCAAGCTCCTGATCCAGCTCCCTGTTCCAAAAATCCGTTTAATATGTGGTCCCCCGATGGGGGACGTATCAGATATTAAACTGATAAGAACAGATACTACACTTGATCTTAGCCAAAAGGCCGAGAAGCGATGCCCGACGCCGGCCTTGGGCGGGCGCGCGGGCGTCCGGCTGGCGCGCAGCGGCGCAGGCCGACGCCTCGGGAGCCCGGTCCGCACGCGGCTGCCGGCCGCCCGGACTCCGCTCTCCCCCTCTCTTGCCTGCCTGCTTGCTCGCCTGCCTGCCCGCCAGTCCCGGGCGGGGGCCCTGCTCTTGGATCTCCTGTCAACGGCCCGACAACGACCGCAGCCGCAGGGGGGCGCCAGCCGGCCGGCCTCCTTAGCTTAGGCCCCTCCCACCAGCAGCAGCTGTGCCGAGCGAGCTGCAAGCGAAAGCGGACCGTCGGCACCTGCGGGCAGAGGCAAGGGGCAGCGCTCTCTCGGGAGGGACGGGGACACACACACACACAGACGCGCGCGCCTGCCCGCCTGCCGGAAAAAAAGGAAGAAAAGGTGTATATACTAAGTTTTTTGGAGGGAAACCGCCCGGCTGTCGAAAGGGGCCCGCCTGCGAGGACGGGGACACACACACACACACACACACATACACACACACACACACACACACACACAAAAGCCACGCCTGCCTCCCTGGGAAAAGGCTGAAAAAACTAAGTTTTTTGGAGGGAAAACGCACGGGAGCCGAAAAGGGGGCCGGCCTGCTTGCCCAGAGAGTCGAGACGCGGGAAAGTGCACAGAGGGAGCACGGGAACGGAGACGGGGAGGGGGAGGGGGAGAGAGAGACACACAGATGGACGAGAGACGAGACCCGAGAAGAAGGAGCTCCAGTCCACCTCGCTTGCTTGCTTGCTTGCTTGCTTGCTAGCTACGTCTGTCTTTTCACCGCTGAGAGAAGGTGGTGCACCGCTCCCGGAGGCGCTGCAATACCGGGCCGATGCGTGGAGAGGACGGAGCAAGCTCCTGATCCAGCTCCCTGTTCCAAAAATCCGTTTAATATGTGGTCCCCCGATGGGGGACGTATCAGATATTAAACTGATAAGAACAGATACTACACTTGATCTTAGCCAAAAGGCCGAGAAGCGATGCCCGACGCCGGCCTTGGGCGGGCGCGCGGGCGTCCGGCTGGCGCGCAGCGGCGCAGGCCGACGCCTCGGGAGCCCGGTCCGCACGCGGCTGCCGGCCGCCCGGACTCCGCTCTCCCCCTCTCTTGCCTGCCTGCTTGCTCGCCTGCCTGCCCGCCAGTCCCGGGCGGGGGCCCTGCTCTTGGATCTCCTGTCAACGGCCCGACAACGACCGCAGCCGCAGGGGGGCGCCAGCCGGCCGGCCTCCTTAGCTTAGGCCCCTCCCACCAGCAGCAGCTGTGCCGAGCGAGCTGCAAGCGAAAGCGGACCGTCGGCACCTGCGGGCAGAGGCAAGGGGCAGCGCTCTCTCGGGAGGGACGGGGACACACACACACACAGACGCGCGCGCCTGCCCGCCTGCCGGAAAAAAAGGAAGAAAAGGTGTATATACTAAGTTTTTTGGAGGGAAACCGCCCGGCTGTCGAAAGGGGCCCGCCTGCGAGGACGGGGACACACACACACACACACACACATACACACACACACACACACACACAAAAGCCACGCCTGCCTCCCTGGGAAAAGGCTGAAAAAACTAAGTTTTTTGGAGGGAAAACGCACGGGAGCCGAAAAGGGGGCCGGCCTGCTTGCCCAGAGAGTCGAGACGCGGGAAAGTGCACAGAGGGAGCACGGGAACGGAGACGGGGAGGGGGAGGGGGAGAGAGAGACACACAGATGGACGAGAGACGAGACCCGAGAAGAAGGAGCTCCAGTCCACCTCGCTTGCTTGCTTGCTTGCTTGCTTGCTAGCTACGTCTGTCTTTTCACCGCTGAGAGAAGGTGGTGCACCGCTCCCGGAGGCGCTGCAATACCGGGCCGATGCGTGGAGAGGACGGAGCAAGCTCCTGATCCAGCTCCCTGTTCCAAAAATCCGTTTAATATGTGGTCCCCCGATGGGGGACGTATCAGATATTAAACTGATAAGAACAGATACTACACTTGATCTTAGCCAAAAGGCCGAGAAGCGATGCCCGACGCCGGCCTTGGGCGGGCGCGCGGGCGTCCGGCTGGCGCGCAGCGGCGCAGGCCGACGCCTCGGGAGCCCGGTCCGCACGCGGCTGCCGGCCGCCCGGACTCCGCTCTCCCCCTCTCTTGCCTGCCTGCTTGCTCGCCTGCCTGCCCGCCAGTCCCGGGCGGGGGCCCTGCTCTTGGATCTCCTGTCAACGGCCCGACAACGACCGCAGCCGCAGGGGGGCGCCAGCCGGCCGGCCTCCTTAGCTTAGGCCCCTCCCACCAGCAGCAGCTGTGCCGAGCGAGCTGCAAGCGAAAGCGGACCGTCGGCACCTGCGGGCAGAGGCAAGGGGCAGCGCTCTCTCGGGAGGGACGGGGACACACACACACACAGACGCGCGCGCCTGCCCGCCTGCCGGAAAAAAAGGAAGAAAAGGTGTATATACTAAGTTTTTTGGAGGGAAACCGCCCGGCTGTCGAAAGGGGCCCGCCTGCGAGGACGGGGACACACACACACACACACACACACACATACACACACACACACACACACACAAAAGCCACGCCTGCCTCCCTGGGAAAAGGCTGAAAAAACTAAGTTTTTTGGAGGGAAAACGCACGGGAGCCGAAAAGGGGGCCGGCCTGCTTGCCCAGAGAGTCGAGACGCGGGAAAGTGCACAGAGGGAGCACGGGAACGGAGACGGGGAGGGGGAGGGGGAGAGAGAGACACACAGATGGACGAGAGACGAGACCCGAGAAGAAGGAGCTCCAGTCCACCTCGCTTGCTTGCTTGCTTGCTTGCTTGCTAGCTACGTCTGTCTTTTCACCGCTGAGAGAAGGTGGTGCACCGCTCCCGGAGGCGCTGCAATACCGGGCCGATGCGTGGAGAGGACGGAGCAAGCTCCTGATCCAGCTCCCTGTTCCAAAAATCCGTTTAATATGTGGTCCCCCGATGGGGGACGTATCAGATATTAAACTGATAAGAACAGATACTACACTTGATCTTAGCCAAAAGGCCGAGAAGCGATGCCCGACGCCGGCCTTGGGCGGGCGCGCGGGCGTCCGGCTGGCGCGCAGCGGCGCAGGCCGACGCCTCGGGAGCCCGGTCCGCACGCGGCTGCCGGCCGCCCGGACTCCGCTCTCCCCCTCTCTTGCCTGCCTGCTTGCTCGCCTGCCTGCCCGCCAGTCCCGGGCGGGGGCCCTGCTCTTGGATCTCCTGTCAACGGCCCGACAACGACCGCAGCCGCAGGGGGGCGCCAGCCGGCCGGCCTCCTTAGCTTAGGCCCCTCCCACCAGCAGCAGCTGTGCCGAGCGAGCTGCAAGCGAAAGCGGACCGTCGGCACCTGCGGGCAGAGGCAAGGGGCAGCGCTCTCTCGGGAGGGACGGGGACACACACACACACAGACGCGCGCGCCTGCCCGCCTGCCGGAAAAAAAGGAAGAAAAGGTGTATATACTAAGTTTTTTGGAGGGAAACCGCCCGGCTGTCGAAAGGGGCCCGCCTGCGAGGACGGGGACACACACACACACACACACACATACACACACACACACACACACACACAAAAGCCACGCCTGCCTCCCTGGGAAAAGGCTGAAAAAACTAAGTTTTTTGGAGGGAAAACGCACGGGAGCCGAAAAGGGGGCCGGCCTGCTTGCCCAGAGAGTCGAGACGCGGGAAAGTGCACAGAGGGAGCACGGGAACGGAGACGGGGAGGGGGAGGGGGAGAGAGAGACACACAGATGGACGAGAGACGAGACCCGAGAAGAAGGAGCTCCAGTCCACCTCGCTTGCTTGCTTGCTTGCTTGCTTGCTAGCTACGTCTGTCTTTTCACCGCTGAGAGAAGGTGGTGCACCGCTCCCGGAGGCGCTGCAATACCGGGCCGATGCGTGGAGAGGACGGAGCAAGCTCCTGATCCAGCTCCCTGTTCCAAAAATCCGTTTAATATGTGGTCCCCCGATGGGGGACGTATCAGATATTAAACTGATAAGAACAGATACTACACTTGATCTTAGCCAAAAGGCCGAGAAGCGATGCCCGACGCCGGCCTTGGGCGGGCGCGCGGGCGTCCGGCTGGCGCGCAGCGGCGCAGGCCGACGCCTCGGGAGCCCGGTCCGCACGCGGCTGCCGGCCGCCCGGACTCCGCTCTCCCCCTCTCTTGCCTGCCTGCTTGCTCGCCTGCCTGCCCGCCAGTCCCGGGCGGGGGCCCTGCTCTTGGATCTCCTGTCAACGGCCCGACAACGACCGCAGCCGCAGGGGGGCGCCAGCCGGCCGGCCTCCTTAGCTTAGGCCCCTCCCACCAGCAGCAGCTGTGCCGAGCGAGCTGCAAGCGAAAGCGGACCGTCGGCACCTGCGGGCAGAGGCAAGGGGCAGCGCTCTCTCGGGAGGGACGGGGACACACACACACACAGACGCGCGCGCCTGCCCGCCTGCCGGAAAAAAAGGAAGAAAAGGTGTATATACTAAGTTTTTTGGAGGGAAACCGCCCGGCTGTCGAAAGGGGCCCGCCTGCGAGGACGGGGACACACACACACACACACATACACACACACACACACACACACACACAAAAGCCACGCCTGCCTCCCTGGGAAAAGGCTGAAAAAACTAAGTTTTTTGGAGGGAAAACGCACGGGAGCCGAAAAGGGGGCCGGCCTGCTTGCCCAGAGAGTCGAGACGCGGGAAAGTGCACAGAGGGAGCACGGGAACGGAGACGGGGAGGGGGAGGGGGAGAGAGAGACACACAGATGGACGAGAGACGAGACCCGAGAAGAAGGAGCTCCAGTCCACCTCGCTTGCTTGCTTGCTTGCTTGCTTGCTAGCTACGTCTGTCTTTTCACCGCTGAGAGAAGGTGGTGCACCGCTCCCGGAGGCGCTGCAATACCGGGCCGATGCGTGGAGAGGACGGAGCAAGCTCCTGATCCAGCTCCCTGTTCCAAAAATCCGTTTAATATGTGGTCCCCCGATGGGGGACGTATCAGATATTAAACTGATAAGAACAGATACTACACTTGATCTTAGCCAAAAGGCCGAGAAGCGATGCCCGACGCCGGCCTTGGGCGGGCGCGCGGGCGTCCGGCTGGCGCGCAGCGGCGCAGGCCGACGCCTCGGGAGCCCGGTCCGCACGCGGCTGCCGGCCGCCCGGACTCCGCTCTCCCCCTCTCTTGCCTGCCTGCTTGCTCGCCTGCCTGCCCGCCAGTCCCGGGCGGGGGCCCTGCTCTTGGATCTCCTGTCAACGGCCCGACAACGACCGCAGCCGCAGGGGGGCGCCAGCCGGCCGGCCTCCTTAGCTTAGGCCCCTCCCACCAGCAGCAGCTGTGCCGAGCGAGCTGCAAGCGAAAGCGGACCGTCGGCACCTGCGGGCAGAGGCAAGGGGCAGCGCTCTCTCGGGAGGGACGGGGACACACACACACACAGACGCGCGCGCCTGCCCGCCTGCCGGAAAAAAAGGAAGAAAAGGTGTATATACTAAGTTTTTTGGAGGGAAACCGCCCGGCTGTCGAAAGGGGCCCGCCTGCGAGGACGGGGACACACACACACACACACACACACATACACACACACACACACACACACAAAAGCCACGCCTGCCTCCCTGGGAAAAGGCTGAAAAAACTAAGTTTTTTGGAGGGAAAACGCACGGGAGCCGAAAAGGGGGCCGGCCTGCTTGCCCAGAGAGTCGAGACGCGGGAAAGTGCACAGAGGGAGCACGGGAACGGAGACGGGGAGGGGGAGGGGGAGAGAGAGACACACAGATGGACGAGAGACGAGACCCGAGAAGAAGGAGCTCCAGTCCACCTCGCTTGCTTGCTTGCTTGCTTGCTTGCTAGCTACGTCTGTCTTTTCACCGCTGAGAGAAGGTGGTGCACCGCTCCCGGAGGCGCTGCAATACCGGGCCGATGCGTGGAGAGGACGGAGCAAGCTCCTGATCCAGCTCCCTGTTCCAAAAATCCGTTTAATATGTGGTCCCCCGATGGGGGACGTATCAGATATTAAACTGATAAGAACAGATACTACACTTGATCTTAGCCAAAAGGCCGAGAAGCGATGCCCGACGCCGGCCTTGGGCGGGCGCGCGGGCGTCCGGCTGGCGCGCAGCGGCGCAGGCCGACGCCTCGGGAGCCCGGTCCGCACGCGGCTGCCGGCCGCCCGGACTCCGCTCTCCCCCTCTCTTGCCTGCCTGCTTGCTCGCCTGCCTGCCCGCCAGTCCCGGGCGGGGGCCCTGCTCTTGGATCTCCTGTCAACGGCCCGACAACGACCGCAGCCGCAGGGGGGCGCCAGCCGGCCGGCCTCCTTAGCTTAGGCCCCTCCCACCAGCAGCAGCTGTGCCGAGCGAGCTGCAAGCGAAAGCGGACCGTCGGCACCTGCGGGCAGAGGCAAGGGGCAGCGCTCTCTCGGGAGGGACGGGGACACACACACACACAGACGCGCGCGCCTGCCCGCCTGCCGGAAAAAAAGGAAGAAAAGGTGTATATACTAAGTTTTTTGGAGGGAAACCGCCCGGCTGTCGAAAGGGGCCCGCCTGCGAGGACGGGGACACACACACACACACACACACATACACACACACACACACACACACACAAAAGCCACGCCTGCCTCCCTGGGAAAAGGCTGAAAAAACTAAGTTTTTTGGAGGGAAAACGCACGGGAGCCGAAAAGGGGGCCGGCCTGCTTGCCCAGAGAGTCGAGACGCGGGAAAGTGCACAGAGGGAGCACGGGAACGGAGACGGGGAGGGGGAGGGGGAGAGAGAGACACACAGATGGACGAGAGACGAGACCCGAGAAGAAGGAGCTCCAGTCCACCTCGCTTGCTTGCTTGCTTGCTTGCTTGCTAGCTACGTCTGTCTTTTCACCGCTGAGAGAAGGTGGTGCACCGCTCCCGGAGGCGCTGCAATACCGGGCCGATGCGTGGAGAGGACGGAGCAAGCTCCTGATCCAGCTCCCTGTTCCAAAAATCCGTTTAATATGTGGTCCCCCGATGGGGGACGTATCAGATATTAAACTGATAAGAACAGATACTACACTTGATCTTAGCCAAAAGGCCGAGAAGCGATGCCCGACGCCGGCCTTGGGCGGGCGCGCGGGCGTCCGGCTGGCGCGCAGCGGCGCAGGCCGACGCCTCGGGAGCCCGGTCCGCACGCGGCTGCCGGCCGCCCGGACTCCGCTCTCCCCCTCTCTTGCCTGCCTGCTTGCTCGCCTGCCTGCCCGCCAGTCCCGGGCGGGGGCCCTGCTCTTGGATCTCCTGTCAACGGCCCGACAACGACCGCAGCCGCAGGGGGGCGCCAGCCGGCCGGCCTCCTTAGCTTAGGCCCCTCCCACCAGCAGCAGCTGTGCCGAGCGAGCTGCAAGCGAAAGCGGACCGTCGGCACCTGCGGGCAGAGGCAAGGGGCAGCGCTCTCTCGGGAGGGACGGGGACACACACACACACAGACGCGCGCGCCTGCCCGCCTGCCGGAAAAAAAGGAAGAAAAGGTGTATATACTAAGTTTTTTGGAGGGAAACCGCCCGGCTGTCGAAAGGGGCCCGCCTGCGAGGACGGGGACACACACACACACACACACATACACACACACACACACACACACACAAAAGCCACGCCTGCCTCCCTGGGAAAAGGCTGAAAAAACTAAGTTTTTTGGAGGGAAAACGCACGGGAGCCGAAAAGGGGGCCGGCCTGCTTGCCCAGAGAGTCGAGACGCGGGAAAGTGCACAGAGGGAGCACGGGAACGGAGACGGGGAGGGGGAGGGGGAGAGAGAGACACACAGATGGACGAGAGACGAGACCCGAGAAGAAGGAGCTCCAGTCCACCTCGCTTGCTTGCTTGCTTGCTTGCTTGCTAGCTACGTCTGTCTTTTCACCGCTGAGAGAAGGTGGTGCACCGCTCCCGGAGGCGCTGCAATACCGGGCCGATGCGTGGAGAGGACGGAGCAAGCTCCTGATCCAGCTCCCTGTTCCAAAAATCCGTTTAATATGTGGTCCCCCGATGGGGGACGTATCAGATATTAAACTGATAAGAACAGATACTACACTTGATCTTAGCCAAAAGGCCGAGAAGCGATGCCCGACGCCGGCCTTGGGCGGGCGCGCGGGCGTCCGGCTGGCGCGCAGCGGCGCAGGCCGACGCCTCGGGAGCCCGGTCCGCACGCGGCTGCCGGCCGCCCGGACTCCGCTCTCCCCCTCTCTTGCCTGCCTGCTTGCTCGCCTGCCTGCCCGCCAGTCCCGGGCGGGGGCCCTGCTCTTGGATCTCCTGTCAACGGCCCGACAACGACCGCAGCCGCAGGGGGGCGCCAGCCGGCCGGCCTCCTTAGCTTAGGCCCCTCCCACCAGCAGCAGCTGTGCCGAGCGAGCTGCAAGCGAA